>NC_136429.1:229608456-229795956 GCF_052849685.1 Lactuca virosa
AATTTACTCTAGAGACTGCTTTTTTTTTTTTGCCCTTTCTGCTACGAGGTTCAATCAGCAATTATTGGTGGCAGATTTGTATTGGATAAGATTATGGTCATTTGATAATAAATTAGAGTGCATTTAGATTTTTTTAAAGGACAAATCTAGGTTACTTAACTCTAAAATCTATGTATCTTAACCCTTGACAAAGGACATGACTGGATACCGTTGGACTTATAAAAATCAAAACATCGTTTCTTTAAAAACTTTATCAATAATGTGTATATAACTAAAAATTTATTCTGTAACATTTGATTTTGATAAAACTTTATTAATAATGTGTATATAATTAGAATACCAGAAATCTCAAGACTGTTTGCATTATTTGCACTACAACAAACGGCACATATAGGGACGGCAATTGTCGTTTCTGTAGGTTGAAAAAGTCGCCCCTATAGGTGTATGGGGCGATATGTCGTTCCTATGGCTCTCGTCTCCATAGCCCCGTCGCAATAGATCTGTATTATCGTCACTAAAAAACTCGTCGCAATTGGTAGCCTTTGGTGACGATATGTCGCCCTATTCTGATTTGTCGCTATAAGTTGATGGTCTCCTTTGATAAAGCTATAGGGACGACACGTCGTCTCTATAGATTAATCTATAAAAGCAACTTGTCGTCTCCACAAGTACAGTTATAGAGACGACTTGGAGCCTCCATAGATGAACCTATGGAGACAACATGTCGTCTCCATTGATGCAGCGATAGACACAATAAGTCGTCTCCATAGATGGATACATAGTGGGCAGGAGTTACTATGTCCTAGAAATCAACCCTTTTCCAAGAATCTACAAAAAGAGAAACAACCAACAAAAATAACCTAATTAAATCTTTTTTGTGTTTGGTTTGTTGGATTCCATGGGATTTGGAATTCCATTTCATTCCATTCCTTTGTTTCGTTGTAAAAGACTGGAACTGAATTCATCAGTTGGAATTCACAAAATCCTTTTTGATTCCAACATTTCATTCTAAATCCCAAGGAGTTCAATTCCAAGCATCTCCTTGTTAAAAATACATATGTTTTCAAAGGGTAATTATCATTGTTTATAATATTTAAAACCTGAATTCCATTTTATGTTCTACAAAAAAGAGTAGTTTTGTCATTTGTCATTTATATGCATTTAAAAACAGAAATATACAAAGGAATGGAACTGAATTCCATTGCATTTATGTCAACAAAACATGTGACAAAATATCAATTCTTTCATATTTCAACCAAACCAAACACCAAAAAGATTTAATTGAAGTTCTGGTGATAAGGTAGCTTTCATGTTGCAGTTAGTTCGTCTCAGTTGTCCAGTATTTTCAAAGTTTAAACTCATTTTTAGTTAAGGGAAAATAGATAATGGTTCATTTAACACTTATTTAATGCAAATATGAAAAACCCTAAAGCTCGATGATTTAAATCAATAATGATGAACCTAATAGACCATATAATAAGGAAAACCACTTAACATGACATGTCATATATCATATATGGTTGTATTAGTGGATTACATATTCAAAAAACCAACAAATTAGCAGCAGTATCGAAGGTAATGTAAAGCCTTGAAGAAAGAAACACCAAAACTAACATAGATGATAGCAAGACATAACAATATTTTCTTGACAAAAAAAAGCCAGTAGATTAATCTTTACTCTTTAACATGATTTATAAATATTAGAGACCTACTGTGTTAATTATCATGTCTGATTAAAAAGTATCAATTCCAACAATATATAAAGCATCATTTAGACATTTACAAGAACATCCAAATACGATAAGGATATTTCATATGCATAATGATATATATGATAAAGCACAAAAAGAGTAGAGAAGAACAAAAGCAACAAGAAAACTACCCGAGATTTCCAAAAGCTGCAACTGGAGTTGTTGCTATTGTTGTACCCTAATTACTGCTGCCCCTGCCCGATATTCACCAAACACACCGATTAATGCTTATTGCAAGATTGGAGATATGAAGTCTTAACTAGATATGAGAAAAACAAAGGATTTCAACAATTGAAGTAAATCTGTAAATACCAATTGAAGTAAATCTGTGAATATTGTACATAAGAAAGCAACTGTGATTATCAATGTTGAAAACGATTATCAATGCTGAAAACAAAATACCTTTTATTAAGCTGGGGAACCAGAAATGGTAGGAGCAAATCGCGTCCTAAGACAGCAACTAAGAGAGCAACTATGAAATCATAGAAAATCACGAGTTAGGGATGGAGAAGAATGAACAAAAAACATTGAAATATAGAGATGAACCTGTACAAAAAGATAGAGATTTGCTTGAGTTCTAAGCCTTGAACGAACGATAAACAGAAATGGAGGCGTTAGGGTTAGTGAAGGGGGGAAAGACGGATCCTGAGACAAGCTATTCGATGAGCACCCAAGCACCCAGAGAAGATCCGAGACCGGAGACGACAAGCCGTCCCTATATTTACCCCAAAACGCTTTATTTCCGTTAAACGATTAAAAAAATATGTTATTTTCAATTTTTGTTATTTATTAGAGCGATATGTCGTCTCTGTAGGTGTTTAAAGAACGCGCCAATCCCTTATTTTTCCCGCTTAACGTGTTGAGACAAGAAGTCGTCCATATATCTTAAAAAGTCAATAAAAAATGGTCAACTCTATAGCGACGATATGTCGTCCCTATAGGAAGCCTATAGCGACGAGTAATGTCGTCCTTATAGAACTGGTCCCTATAGGTGTTTATTCTTGTAGTGTTGTGAACAGGTTATCTATAGATAGGGGGAGGCTTGAAAACGATTTCATTGATTTAATCATCTTCATGACAGAATAATAAAACAGATACAATATATCAATATTCCTTATATTTAGTCTTTCTGGTTTTATGTTTTTACATTAGTTTATCCTCATTTATATGTTATAATTATCATTTTAGATGTATATATTGATCTTTAGCATTGGTTTGTATTCGGAATTGTTTGCAACTTGTAATTTGGTGGTCTGAATGAACAACCCGAACCAGAACTAAGAGGTAAAACAAAGATTGTGAAAAGTGCACGAATGACCGATCATTATGTGGTATGAACATGTTTATTTATTTATGATTAGTTGTATACTGGTCTGAGTTCTAGGTTTCTAATGTATCCGTGGAAAGGGTTGAATAATGAAAGAAACCTCCAATTTCAATATGTAGATGTAGATTAAATCTATTTGACCGAACCATGTAAATGCATCTTTGATGTCTACTTGCTTTTCTTTGCTTGCATCGCTAAAGCCTAAACTCAATCACTATAAAATACATTGCAAAATTAATCAATATAGATTATAGTTTCTCTTATTTTTAACATCAATGTATAATGAAGTATATATTGAATGCTAGATTAGTATTTTAGAAACATGTTTGTTACAACATATCCTTGAACCAGTTATCGCAACATTGTGTATGGGAAAATAATTTAGTTTTTAGGAATTTAGTTTTAAAGGAACAACGAAATTGTTACATGTGTAAGAATGATACATCTTTCATGGACCATGGCACCATACTGTCACTATAACCAAAAAAGCAGTGCCCAATAGGCGTGGAGGTGAAAAAAAGGCAATTACTTAGCAATAGAGGTTTGGTGACCACTGCTATTCAACAACGTCGCAACTGCCACGTTATTATCAGACGCCGTTACACAAATTAAAGGTGCATCCGACCATCCCAATAATAGTAGAATAATAGTTGAGCAGATATAGATATTTATTTTGTTAAGATGAAAAATGAGTCAAATGAGTTGGTATAAGTATTTTCAAATATTTATGATGTTTTGAATTGTATTTTAAACAATATTGATGATAATTATCATAATAATTTTGAAAATCAATTTATGTACTATGATAAAGTAATTGATGTATTTGTTTAAAGCGTAGACATCATTTTAAATAATTTGCAATTTTATTTGTTATATTATTGATCTTTTTTAATAAAAAAATATTTGCATTTATGTTGTATAAATTTTAGGAAATTGAATAATCTAATTCTTATAAATGATCATTTCGACAAAAATAACCAATAAAAGTTTTCTTGTGAAACGACCACTTGCTTTCTAACATAGCATTTCTGTGTTTTCCGTTTTGGACTACCCATTTGTTTTATATATATATATATATATATATATATATATATATATATATATATATATATATAAATGAAACATTTTTTCTTTTACCACATTCATTTGAAACTCCCAATCACTTTTCAATTTTTTTGTAATGATAATTATAATTTGGTTAATTACATTAAATAACTATCAAACCTAAAGTGTAATCATATATAAACTAAATATCAATATCAAAATAATATCTTTACTTTTACTTATAAAATTATGTTTTTTAACTTTTAACATATAATATTTAATTTATTAGTTTTAATATATTGTTGGATGTAAACCATTATCATTTTAAAGATATAATTTTGGAACAATTTGTATAAAATACTTAAATTATTAATTTAAATATAACATTATAGGGTCAACTTAAATATAAATTTTAGTTTAACTTAAACAACAAAAATAATATTTTGTAGATAGTTAAAAGTTATAAATTGTAGTGTCTTCCTAATAATATTTATAAGTTGGTTAATAAGGTTAAATAAATATCAAACCTAAAGTGTAATCATAAATAAACTAAACTTCAATTTTAAAATAATATCTTTAATTCTACTTATAAAGCCATGTTTTTAACCTTTAACATATTATACTTAATTTATTAGATTTAATATATTATTATATGTAAACCATTATCAGTTTAAAGCTACAACATTTGAACAGTTTGGACAAAATACTTAAATTGTTAACTTAAATATAACATTACAATGTCAACTTAAATATAAATTTCAGTTATACTTAAAAAACCAAAGAATACTTTGTAAATAGTTAAAAGTGATAAATTGTAGTGATAAATGCAAAAACTAAATTGTAATCTCAATTTAACTTAAATATTTACTAAAGATATTTTTATAATCGTTAAAAATTTTCAAATAAGTAGCTTAAAAAAACTTATAATAACAGTAGTTAAAAATAACTCTATATAAATGATTATATTGTTACCTTTAAAATAAAAAAATAATGTTTGATGTTTTAAATAATTATAATGATAGAAATTAAAACATTAAGCAAATAAATTTTAAAAAATTAGTTAACAATAACAACAGCTATAAATAACATTAAACCATATATTATATTTAATTTTATTGTTGTGTAACTCGCGGGTAGAAGTTGTTAGAACAAAATTCTATTAGGATCGATAGATTCTATGCAGGCAAAACAATTAAGAACGTAATTATGAACACACGAATGACTTTAAATATGTCGAATGATTAAAACTTCAACACCTCAGAAGAGCTCGATTAAGAACTTCGACTGTAGAGGTGCTTAGGGTTACAAAACAATAATCAATGATAATTACTAACTTGTCTAATGCATACATGCATGCATAATTTATAGTATAACCCTATTAGATAATCACGGATGGACAGGCCCAATCCGGATACAAAACACAAGCCCATGACGCAACATAATAAGACTCAACAATCTCCCCCTTTGCGTCAATGGAGCCGAAAGCTCACTTTGGTTGAGCTGCAGAAGACTTCTTGATTGTCTTGAACACCTTCGGTATGATGGCCAATAGATGATGACGAAACGTAATGTACCACCGAAGCATGTCCGTGAAGTTCTTCTTATCTGCTTCTGAGTTCTGCTTGTACCGATGGATGATATTGATAATGTGCTCCAAGCAGTCAGTGGAGAATAAATGTTTATCAACAAGAGCGAACAGAAAACGATTGGCCTCGCCTCTTGTGAACATCACAGTAAGATGTGTAGAATCGATTTGGCCCATCTTCATTTTGTTCACATCTCCTGGTTTCGGTGTTGGCTTGACAGTCGGTTTCTTGTTCATCACTTTCGCTATCTCCTGATCCATAGAAGCAACCTCATGGATGTAAGAGGCCAACATCCTCTTCAAATGATCCAGTATCGGCTCATATTCTTTCGGATTGGTGAGCAGAATGTTAAACAATAGGATCCAGTCATGAGGATTTAAATTCGGAAGGTCTGCTAGGGAAATAATCGACACCGAGTTTGCTGATCCTCGTGTGATTTTGAAATTAACATTTATGAACTTCCCAGCAGGTGAAGGTTTTAGTACCTTGACCATACTTAAGATAAAAGTCGATAAGCTCACGATCAACTTTTGGATGAGGGAAAGGAACTTCAACAGTCGAATCAAAACAATGAAACGTGAATGCCTTTCGTGTTATCGGCATGTCGAACTGTGAGTCCTTAGAATTGTCACAATCAAACGAAGCGACAGGTTCCAGCCAGTAGACGCTTGGAAACTCTATTGCCTCATTGATAAGTTTTTCTTTTGTCCAGAGGGGAAACAAGCCCTTCTTGCAGTTTAAGGCTTCTTCTTCTTCCTTGTTCCTCCTTTCCCTTTCCTCAGCTTCCCTCTCAACCCTCAAGGTTTCATCCAACTCTCTGTCCCTCTTCTTTCGTTTAAGAGCCTCAGCAATAGTCTCTTCTTCTTCGTCATCACTGTCATCATCAATCCCCTTCTTCTTAGCTTGAGAACCAGAACCCGAAGCTTCATTACCCTTCGGTTCGGTTGTAACTTTGACTTTCGCGTGGGCAGATTCGGTTTCGGTTTTCACAGTAACCTTCGGTTGAGCACGTTCTCCCCCTTGTTTTGGAGGTATGAATCTCTCCGAAACACCCTTCATCTCATGTAAAAGTGCAAGGGCAGGAAGAAGTTTTGATGTCAGATGATTTCTGATAGTGAGAGTAAGGATAGGATCATGAGCACCAAAAAGATTTGTAAGCATATCCTTGACATCCCCAGCACAGCTTCGAAAGACAGCTCTTTCAGTTTTCAACAATGTGACAACCCGAAATTTTCATTTGTATAAACTCCGCAGTCAAGCACATCAAAAAAAATATATAGTCAAATTCATCCCAGTATATTTTTGGCCGGTTTTAAGTCCGTTTGGGTGTTTTTATTTTAATTTTCGTTAAACGATCAAATAAATGGAACTACCCGTTAGGAGTGTTGTGAAACAAATAAACGATTAACACCTTGACTAGGTGTTTACGGCCAAACAAGGGAGTTTGGGCCGTAAACTCCCTTTGACCGTGGACTCATGCATATAGCATGAGTTTACCCTTCATTCTTTCACTTTTCACTTCCTAGTTCAAGAACACCCAAGTTTTTCTCTCAACTATCATAAGATCATCTCTTCAAATCCGCCAATATGTAAGTGTTTCCTTCCTAGATTCGAACATGCAACACTTAATCTAATGTTTTTACATCATTTAATCCATGGATTCTTCATTTTTTCTTAGATCTTCAAGTGTTCTTCAAAACACCAAGAACACCTAGAACACACACTAGTGTTCTTGGCCCTTAAACACTCTTACAAGCCTCATATAAGTAAGTATACTCCTCCTAGCTAGTTATTTGCGTAGTATACTTGTTAATCCATGGGAAAATCATCAAGATCCCCAAGAACATATGTGTTTACGGTTTGGGGATCTCCCAAAACCGTAAACACCCCCAAATGGGGTTTAGGTGCCCCTAACACCTTCTATAGCTTGTATAAAGGACTAGAACCTTGTATGCATGAGCTAGAAACACCAAAACACGGAATGGTTGGGTAACCATGAGTTTACGGCCGTAAACTCATGGGCTTACGACCGTAAACACATGTGTTTACGACCGTAAACTCCCAAGGAGTGGTCCAAGGACCGTAAACTCCAACAAAGGGGCATTTCGAGCCCTAGTCACTCCTAAGCCTTGGATTCGAGTCTAGCTTACTTCCTTGAGTGGTTTAGGACCTTAAAACACCCAATGACACCATTTCCATGAGTTTACGGCCGTAAACGCATGGGGGAAATGGTCCCAGAACCGTAAACCCATATGGTGCTACCATATGGGGAGTAAACTCCAATGTGAGGCCATACTCTCTTAAAATGCAACCCTTAGCACTCCTAGCACTTGAAACAAAGTGTTTTCATGTAATTGAGTGTCTTTAATTGCTTAATTAGTTATTAAATGACTAATTAGATACATAAATGTATCGTTGCATGCTCAATAGGATCCGCGTGTGTGTTCAAGTCCTCACTTGACACTTAGCATCCTATACCATCCATTCATCCAAATCACCCACGTCAGGTGAGTTCATACCCCTTAATTAACCTTTTTAAATGATTTTAAATGCTTTCGGGGGGGGGGGGGATACAAGTTGAACTGATAAGTTATTAATTCAATCACATGTGATTAATAACTGTCTAGCAAATAGATTTTTGCATGTTAAACTGTTTTATCAAGCTAAAGGTTTTCAAATATTGTTTTCAAATCTCTTTTAAAATACGAAAATCCCTTTTAGATTGTTAAAGCTTCTATCAAAGTCTTTTAAACTTATTTTCTTGATAGATTCATGTCTATATAGATATAGTTGTATAAGTAGCGCTTGAAGGACTTAGGACTGATAGCCCGTTCTATTTCCTGTTCCTCGTTTGGTTGTGGACTTAAAACATCCGGTTATTTGTCCGAGTGTCGTTGAAGTTCTAGTTATATATTATGTATATCTGGTTAGATATTAAAACTCTCATTCCAGTTCAACACCTTTGGTAGCAAAGGCATCTAGATAACTTCTCAAGTAAACTATAATAGGTATAGTTTAGAAACCAACCATAACTGCCATGAAGAAGAACTTAATTATATCTATATTCTAAACACTTGCACTTTTAGTAAAAGAAAGGTATATAGATTTCAAAACATGAGATACATCCTCAAACGCAGATTTCACCGTTGTCGAGTGGTAACCAGAGTCTCCTGGAGGGAGAGTGGGCATTGTGTGTATAGATCTATACGGGACAGACACTCCCACATCCCGACTGCTAGCTACAGTCCCGGCCGACCAAGCCAAGGGGTGACAAATGTCACATTCATTCCGACGCCAGCAGGTCGTCAAGTTTACATCCGTCAATTAGTATGGTTACGAGTATCTTTACAATTACCTTATGATTCATGGCTTTAAGGTAATAAGTGTCATCACGGTACCTTCTAGATATAAAACCCTCATAACATATTTTCCTAGTTATACACTAGGCCACATTTTAAAACCTTTAAACTAACCTACTTAGGATTAAAAGGTCTCCTTAGACTCTCCGAGGCGTATTGTTCATTTAATACTGCCTGGAGTCTGTATTTCATTCACTTAGACTCTCTGAGGCGTATTGTTCATTTAATACCGCCTGGAGTCTATATTTCATTCATTTAGACTCTCCGAGGCGGATTGTTTATTTAATACCGCCTAGAGTCTGTATTTCATTCACTTAGACTCCCCGAGGTGTATTGTTCATTCAATACTTCCTGGAGTCTGTATTTTCATTCTTTATAAACATCAATGTCATTGCTGAAGAAAAGTATAATTTTTCCTTATTACTTTTACTTGTGACTTTCTCACATATTCTTTAAAGTATTAATTATATTTTGATAATGATAGTTACCTTTGGGGGAAATTACTCCTGAAACATAAAACAATTGGGTCTTGTTAGAAGACTACTTTTATTAGAAAATATAGGATTTTCTGGAAATCTATCTAATACTCTGTAAACTCAAATCACCATTATCTAGTGATATTATTTTGAAGAAAAACATGTATTCATATCAATGTCATTAAATACTTATGAACTCACCAGCATTAAAATGCTGATACTCGCTTTCAAAATAACTTGTATTCTCAGGTCATCAGTAGACAGGTACACTCCGGGAGCTTTTGCGAAGTCAACCCAGTACCAAGCTGCAGCTTATGTTATTTTCTATATCTACTTTGACGTTGTTGTTAAATGTAACCTATGTAAAATTATTACTATTATTGCAATGGTTGTTGTACTTTGATTACTATACTGCATATGTTGTGATACTTGACATGACGTCCTCCACCCCAGAACGTTTCCGCCGTTCCGGTTTTGGGGTGTGACAGATTGGTATCAGAGCATTGTTTATAGTGAGCTCAGCATATCAAATCATAAAAGATATATAACCTATAAATACAATGGGATAAAATACTCTGACCAAGAATTTTACTTTAAAATATAACCATATTTTACAAAAGTATAAGAACATCCAGAAT
This sequence comes from Lactuca virosa, assembly GCF_052849685.1. Classification (NCBI taxonomy): domain Eukaryota; kingdom Viridiplantae; phylum Streptophyta; class Magnoliopsida; order Asterales; family Asteraceae; genus Lactuca; species Lactuca virosa. The sequence goes on from NC_136429.1 coordinate 229,618,638, forward strand.
ATAAAAACCCGAACAAGTATCACAAGAAGAACAAGAATAAAAGTCTTTGGATGTTGACCATTACCGTCAAACCTGGGCAGTTATGTAATCGTAAGCCGGAATAAATGTAACCTGATCAACTACATTTATTCGAGATGCGACTAACGTGTGCTTGGGAGTGATGGTGGTGTTGCAATGAATCTGAAACTTACCAAATAGAAATGCTAGAGCCAAACATAAAGTTTAAAATACTATAGGAGTATTTTAGGATACTAAAAGACTCACAATAAACCCAAAAGTATGTTCAGAAGTTAAGAATCAAACATGTAATTAAAATACCATAGGGTTATTTTAGGAACCATAAATAACCTTGCGTGAAAACTAAAAGAGATCCTTATTGATAGACCTATGATTACAGAGTGTATACTGTTGGGTTTTGAGCATTCTAACACTCCTAAGTGTACATGCAACCCTAATAAACCTTGGATCTATTTTCTCTAAAATACATGCGAATAATAATTTCCAAGGTTTACATCCTAACTAGCATGGCATGAAGAACTAGAATCATAAAACACTAGAAGAATGACATACCTTTTGATAGTGATTGATTGCTTGGAGTTTGAGAGCCTAGCACCAATAATGTGAATGCCTCAAGTGGAATCACAAATCACCACAAACCTTGGAATCTTGAGAGAATAATATATGTGCTCTAGAAATTAGGCCACCACTCTTGTTCACACACAACTAGTATCATTTCAAGCATCATAAGCTCCTTTATATAGTGTGGAGGATTAGGGTTACATCCATGTAAACCCTAATACCCATGACTATTCCTTTCCAAGGATACATGGGTTAAAAGCTCCATGGACTATCCATGGATTCCCATGCATGCCAAGCCCATTCCAAATGAGTATTAGCCCACACTACATAAAATACAAGAGCCCATATTTAATTAGTCACCTTTTTGATCACCAAATTAATTCTAAATTAATTTATGACCAATACTAATTAAATAATATGATTTAATATTAATATATTATAACTTATAATATATTAATAAAGCATGAACATACTATTCTCAAAAGATTATCCAAACAAATAGTTCGGGTAAAGTGCAACCCAAATGGACCATGCCGGGTCGGGTCAAGTACATCTCAAATATTGTTATGGACTTAGACACCTAATCCAACAGTCTCCCACTTGGATGAGTCTAATAACATATTTGCAGATATGACTTCAGGAACCAACCGACAATCGTAGCTCTCAAACCCTGTTGAACTATGAAGCGCCATTTTAGATAAGTGATCATATAATCCTCTGCTCTCATGATATCAGCCGTACAAATACATGGAACAATGTCTTACTTATTGTCCAGCAGTTTGTTTCCTGATTTCCGATTTGTTTGACAAAGAACTTAATCGAACACATCAATTTAGTTCTGACCGGGCCCGATACATAGGTCAAAGCAAAATCATCGAGGGGCCCAGATATCGCTTCTAATCCTCGAAGGACTAGAAGGAACAGATAAACTTCGACTCATATACTTGTTTCTACTACTTGTTGAATTATACACAAAGGCACGTTTTATAACATCAAGTTACTGATGCGTTTTCGTGCAATCAATGTACAACCAACTCATAGGTAACAACTCATATCTCTAGGTTTGAAGACTTATATGATATTACCGTCTCACGATCACTCGAGATAAATTCCATGAAGTGATGCAAGTGAGCGTGGGTTGAATCCGATACTCATAACTTATGAGCACTCATGAGTGTTGTAGCCATGTCCAACATCTTAGACCTCTACAACCAACTCATGACAGTCTTGATTCATATCTACTTCCAACATATGAACGAATGTGGATGGTTTGAATAACTTAATCATTCGGAAAGAATAACCTAGTTATTATGGAAGTCAAAACATGCAAAGTGAAACACAATAATAATCGAATCCAATATGGTCTCAGAACCCTTTTGAATATAAATAAAACCACCTTTTATTTATCACCATATTGATTACACATTATGCATTGTATAATGTTTCAAATAATCAACTTAATACTTGAATAAAAACAACAGTTGTCCCATGCTCCTAGCATGTACACTTTGTTTTTCTAAACAATAGTTATGCGATACTCCAAGTATACACACTATGTTTGTCTATGATCTTTACTTTGTGAAATAGATCAATTGAACATGATTCCAATGATGCTCATTTCACAATCCCAAATCCTTATTGTAAATGTAAGAATTTCCAATTCCTACCATTTATCAAAAATCTGTTAGATTTTAAACTTATATGCACTGATCCTTTCGTAATGATTATGCACAAGGTCACCAAAACCTTGTCATCAGTCATTACAGAGGATTCCAAAGGAGATCAATTCCATGGAAACGAAGTCTCATATTCAAAGTACATTGCTTTGAACATCCTTCTTGCACTAAGGTTTTCTAATCTTACACAGATTGAACAACTTCCACCTATGGAGACATTTCCATAGTCCCATTTCGACTATCACTTCCGAACAAGAGTTACCTCTTTTCAGAATATGTCAATATGGTCCTTTCCAACAATTTACATCATACTTCTAACTGTCCCTGAGCAACCAATCTTTGGCGAACCTCAGACTGTCCTCGACAATTTCTTAATCATTTTAGTCTTATCCAATTCTAGACTTTTTCCCTTCTTAATGCTCTAAGCATTTTGAAAATTTAGAACAGATAAATATTATAGCACATGTGACCGATCCTATACCCGAAGCATATGGGACACGATTCATGATGTCTCACATAAAGACCTGATACTAGATCAGTCTTTTGCTACAATATTTTTTATTTGCCATGTTTTCAAAAATCGGCTATGAAGAGGGATGTCGTAATCATAATCGAATTTGAGAACGCAATATAGAATCTCCTTATGTTGAATCATTCCAACATAAAATCCATATATATATCCTTGACTAAAGATGATTGAAATCTCAATCTAAACTTTTTAAGATTGAAATGAAGTATAATCCCCTCTCCCTTAATTATAGCAAAACAACCTTTTCCAAGTGAAACTCTTGTTTTCTATAATTAACAATACTCATCATAATTGATTATGCTCCCACTAGCATAATAATTATTTAGCACAACAATTATGCTCCTACTAGCTTTGACATGTACTCAGAAATCGACTTCTAGAAATCAATACTTTATTGACTTTCATCACCAAAGTTCAGACTTCTGATACGAGATGCTTCGACAAAACTTTATCTAAGCTTCTCAGACTCATACATCTTTCTTTAGATAGCTCACATGTGTGTCTAAACAATTATGAAGAGGGATGCCGTAATCATAATGTTTAGACCTGTTTGCCATTTCTCATAAGTCCATGTTAGTGTGCCGGTTAACCACACACGCTCCACTAACGACTTTGAGAATGCAAACAACACAATTGATATCTACTTAAAATCTACTTAGTGAAAGCGTTTCCTCATCATCATTTTCATGAATCGGAAAGAAACCTTATGACATTTAGATTTTATAGTGTATGAGATTCTATCCATGTGAATTTGTCAAAACCATAATCACAAGACAAGGTTAGTGACAAATTCAGCCTTACATGGATTGAACTTGTTCAATCTTAATTTCTTGTCACCTGGCAGCACAAGGCCCACCAATGCTTCCAAGCTGTTATGCACACAGTTTAAAACTAACAGAACTCATATGCATAGTCAACTTAATAGGAACAGACACAGAAACAAGAATCATGTCAACTTAATAGGTTGCAAACCTTAAGTCGTGTGCTAGTGATAAAACTCAGGTTTTACTCTTGATTAAATCTTGAAATCCTTTCAAGATCTTTAAGACTCCCATTGTCCTCTTGACATATAAGTTTCCCTAGTCAAGGACTATTCCTTGACAAAACAAATATTCAAGGGATAGTGCGGATTCTTATCAAGATAAACACTTCACACAATTGGTCTTAGTTGGTCTTTGTCTTATCCAAGACATCACAACTTACCAATTTCAAATGTACAGGAGTAGAAAACATTTTACACAACATTTGATAAGTGTTTTAAACCTTTATGTCACTCAATGTTACAATCTTGGAGTATGACTCTAAGAGTTGTTTTGGAACGCAGTATGATTCATCTTTTTGATTTTAATCATTCCAACAATTCATGAATCCTCTTCTTAGCCATAAAATGCACTAAGATGTCCTTAGAGGATGAATTGTGACATGGTTTCTTAATCATTAAGATGATCATAAAACAAGATACTAAAGTACTCTCCCATCTTTTCAGATTTGAGAAACCTTTTATCTTTCTGCCCAATTTGATTCTTCCCATTCGTCCTGCCAAACATTGAAACTTTTCCAATGTTTCAGAATTGTACTACAACTTGTAGGTACAACCATATTTACTTAAAATTTAGTAAATCATGACGAATAGTCTTATCGATCTTTGTGGTGGACCTTGACCAGCACACACCCAGTGTATCTAATTCCTTAGTCCTTCAATTGACTCACATATGCATGTGATCAATGAATTAGTCTCAATTTTACAAAGATGAAAATTCTCATTCATCATACAATACAGCTTGCATGATTCCAAGTTTCTGTCCAATTGAAGCTTGGGTGATGAGAACCTTTCCTCATTTGGTAAATTCAGACACAACCACAAATGAGAGAATCAAACTCATATTTCCATTATTGCTAGAAACATACAAACATCAATTTTCCATAAATGCCATTGCAAGGAGATATAAAATAAAGTAAAACAAAATTTTATTTATTCATAAAATGCGGAAAAACTTTTCCTTACAATGCAACTTTAAATGGAAACTATGCTATTACATATTTCCTAGCAATCTATCATAACTTCTAAGTAGTAGCTCAAGAATCCGATCCTCGAACCATGCGATAGAAATCCATCTTCGTGATCAGATTCAACACACTCTTCTTTTAACCTTCCTTTTGCTCGATCCTGCTAAACATCAGGATGCAACCTAGTCACATCATGTAATAAGAATCAACAATTAGGAACTTTAACAAAGTTAGATAGTGGACTTACCTGAAGCCGAGTCAAACATTTTGTCTCTACTTGCTTTCAAATATTTCAGGTATTCAGGGCAGCTTCGCTTCCAATGTCCCTTCTCATGACAATAAAAACATATAGACTCTTTGGGAATGGTACACGAGACAATCACAGACTTAGCCTTTCCCTTTACCTTTTGGTCAACCGGGTTGACCAAGGCCGATCCCTTTCCATTGGGAAGAGAAAACTTTTCTGGACTTCCAATGTTACCATTGTCCATGTCCATGGAAGTTTGAGAATTAGACCTTCCATCAATATTTGCTTGACCATTGCGCCAAATCATTGCTGACTCAGCAGCAACAAGCAAATAAGAAAGATCTATTAGGGTTATGTCAGGATCTGTCATATGGTAGTCTTTAATAAACTCACTATACGACTCAGGAAGTGACTGAAGAACCCAGTCAACAACGAACTTCCTTGAAATAACAGCACCCAACATTCTCAGCCTGTCAATGTGTGACTTCATTCCTAAGACATGAGTGCACACAGGTCTTCCATATTTATGTTTCATTTCTAGTAGAGCTTGAGTGATCTTGAACCTTTCAAGTCTTCGGGCTTGTGGGTCAGGGAGAATAAATGGAGGAGGTGGAGGAAGTGAAGCATGATGTTGAGGGACATCATCTTTAAGAAGAAAGTTTGTTCCAAGAGATTTGGGAAGATCATAGTTGTCTGAACCAGACATCTACAATGGGAGAAAATCAAGTTAGTTGATTCAAGTCCTTAATATAACACCCAATATGGAATATTAAGGCTAGGACCCAACACAATATTTTATAACTTGGAAGAGGGATGCCGTAATCCAAGCTATAAAATATTTGAAGGTAGGTGAATGACGATTCACCAATTTCCACCATGAAAAACGAAATAAATTATTAGGTTTTAATTGGATTTGAAACTCCTAGATCTTTTGAGATTCATTGAGCTTTCAATGGCATGTTTCAATCTCGATTGTGCCCTCTCAAGTTTTGTGACTGTGATGCCGAGGATCACAAAACAAGGTGTGAATAACCATGCAAACTCACTTGGTACCCTTAATATTATCACCTAATCGATGTGCCGGTTAACCATACACGCTCCACCGATCTATGATAAACATTAAGTCACCCTTCGTGATGCTTACTAGTCCAAGTTAGTGTGCCGGTTAACCACACACGCTCCACCAACGACTTGGTAAGGTACAAAGTGTGAATTTCATGGGTTAGCACCAAATTCACATTTTCCTAAAGTAACTAAGATTGGGAATTTATAAAAATATTTAGTTACTTTATAATCATTATACTTTTAATGAGAATTAAAGTCATTGTATTAACCCTTCGGCTAACGACCCTCCACCGATCAAGGAAGCGGTGGGTGATAGTGGACACCCATTAAGTTGCCATTTTATAGGCAACAACCTTATACCCCCCTTATAGACCGTCTTCGTGAATGAGGCCTACTAACAGTAAAACGACTTGATCTTATACATATATATAATAATTAACCATTAATGTTATAAATAGTATAAGGGTTGAATTTTAACTTTTGAAACTCTAGGGGTTGGAATTAAAGTTTGTGTGCGACTTTACAAATTTCAAAACTTGAGGGCAAGTTTTGAACAATTCAAAAACTTTTGGATATTCATAACTTATGAGTTTTAATTAAGTGTTTTAAAACTTATAATGAAGAGACTCTTGGATATCCATAACTTGAGGACAAGTTATGGAGTCCATAAAAGTATTTATTAGAAAACTCTTCAAGAAAATGTAACTTATGACTTCTTAAAAAAACATTTAAAAGAAAAACTTTTGGAATTCCATAACTTGAGGACAAATTATGAATTCCATTAAAACACATTAAGATCAAGAATTAACTAACAAACAATTTGCAAATAATTCCTATGATCTAACAAAACTCATATGAACATGAACATCCACATCAACAATTTCAAGAATCATATGAACACATATAAAAACTTGGAATTTTGATATTAGCATTGAGATTGGTTTACCACAATCATTACCACATCAAAAACAGGTTTTATAAGTCCAAAACAGTTTAAGGTAATGATTCTAGACCAATTCCAGCACAAAATCTCGAAAATCTGCACTCAGGCCTGCCAACTCGTCGAGTGCATGAACTGACTCGGCGAGTTGATTGAATATATGCATGAACTCGGCGATTTCCATGAGGGACTCGGCGAGTCAGCTGTGCAGAATGCAGTTTTTCGACATTTTTCAGCTATTTGCATCAAGTATTCAAGAAAACAAGCCTAGGCTCTGATACCACTGTTGGGTTTTGAGCATTCTAACACTCCTAAGTGTACATGCAACCCTAATAAACCTTGGATCTATGTTTTCTCTAAAATACATGCAAATAATAATTTCCAAGGTTTACATCCTAACTAGCATGGCATGAAGAACTAGAATCATAAAACACTAGAAGAATGACATACCTTTTGATAGTGATTGATTGCTTGGAGTTTGAGAGCCTAGCACCAATAATGTGAATGCCTCAAGTGGAATCACAAATCACCACAAACCTTGGAATCTTGAGAGAATAATATATATGCTCTAGAAATTAGGCCACCACTCTTGTTCACACACAACTAGTATCATTTCAAGCATCATAAGCTCCTTTATATAGTGTGGAGGATTAGGGTTACATCCATGTAAACCCTAATACCCATGACTCTTCCTTTCCAAGGATACATGGGTTAAAAGCTCCATGGACTATCCATGGATTCCCATGCATGCCAAGCCCATTCCAAATGAGTATTAGCCCACACTTCATAAAATACAAGAGCCCATATTTAATTAGTCACCTTTTTTATCACCAATTTAATTCTAAATTAATTTATTACCAATACTAATTAAATAATATGATTTAATATTAATATATTATAACTTATAATATATTAATAAAGCATGAACATACTATTCTCAAAAGATTATCCAAACAAATTGTTCGGGTGAAGTGCAACCCAAATGGACCATGCCGGGTCGGGTCAAGTACATCTCAAATATTGTTATGGACTTAGACACCTAATCCAACATATACTCCCAAGGTTATATATAGTGAGGATCTCATAGGCTAAGAATGTGTGGTTTCGCTCTACTTCCTTTTCCTTGTTTGGATGTGGATATAGGGTAGTATCACATATTCGAAGGCCTATCAGATCTAAGTTATATATGATTTGTGTACGCTATGTAAGTGTAGCCGGACTCGATATGGATCACCCAGTAAAATGTTTTAATAATCTCTTAAGATTCTTTTGACATTCCCATTCTCGCACAAACCCCTTTAAGAAGCCTTATCCACTGCAGTAACCAGCAGATGAGTCGATAAAGACCCAGAAGAGGTTCATTGAGAAAGACTTCCAAGTAGGAAATAAACGATCAGTGATGAGGCTATTGAAATCACCATGTGCCTATACCTTTTAGGGACATCGGTGGGAAATTCGCCTGAACTCCCGAGATTCCAGTCATCCATTATGAAGTGATGACACCCAGAGTCAGAATCGGAAGTAAGGCGGAGCAGAAATTCAATATGTCTACGAGAGCAGAGAACCCTATATAGATACCCGGAGGAAACCAACACTTGTTCCAGTCAGGGATAAGAGGTGGACAGAGGGAGCCAATGCATGGAACCCGAGAAGTGTTTCTACCTCTTTAACGTCACGCTAATAATCCATAAAGTAATACAATTTAGTGAGTTAGTGATTACACTACTCACACTATGTGCTAGGCAAATCGTCTTTCCCGTCGCGATTAATATAAATAGATCAGATCACAAAACCTTGATTGAGAGTGTAGCCATAAGTTTTCATGAGCCTTTTCTTCCGTGATCTTCGTTCCGAACTTTTCTCAAGTCTTTTCAAAGCCGGAGAGTGAACCTCTCCAATATAAAGATAACTTAGTAGGAACGACACCCCTTTTATGGCTTTCCGATACACTTACTCCTACTCTGTTACCCAGACTGCATCATAGGGATGTAGGTCGACGCTCAGATAACCATAAATCAAGGCGCGGGAAAAATTTATGCCTATCATAGTAAAGAAGGATACATCTAGGGTTAACCATCGTCTCTCATCAGCTTGTGTTCCTTTTCGTGTAGGAAAAACCATGCCTCCAAAGAAACATAACCAACCCGCTGGTAAGACACCGATTCTTCAAATCGATGAAGCTACGTTCCAAGCTGCAGTTTCAGTAGCCGTAGCAGCTGTCATGGCTCACCTGAACACTAACAACGCCAATGTTAGCAGGAGCCCTATCGGGAATCCCGATCATAGCAATGGACGTCAGCAACCAGCACCGGTGTGTAAAGCCACCCAAGAACTCAAACCTAATCCACTGAAAAGAAAGTCTGAGAACGAGGAGGGAAGTACCTCGACTCAAGGACCTTCCAAAGGGCAACGAGCTGAAGTGGTCAATGCCTCTGTCAACCCTTCTGCCTCGACACCTGGAAGACCATACCTAGGAAACCTCCCCCGCTGCAGCAAATGTAACTACCATCATCATGGTACCTGTCGAGAACTCTTTTGTGTTAGGTGCAACATGAAGGGGCATACCGCTCGCAACTGCAGGACCCCGGTTGAGTTCATTACATCAACCACCAATGTAGGGACCAGTCCAGTATGCCACCTATGTGGTGAGATTGGGCACTTCAAGAGGGACTGCCCAACTGAAGGGAATGACAAGAACGCAGGAGGAGTTTAACCCTAATGCCTAGGGGAACATCAAGAACCCGGTAGAATTTTGGTACGTTTCTCAAACCTTAAGTAGCTAATCGAAAACTTAAAATAATCCATTCTAATTGTAATTACTCCCTCGTTAAGGCGAAAGTCACAGCACTGTTGTAACACTTAAAAACCCATCAGGTAAAGCTATGATGGCTTAGTATATACGTTAAGGCCATTTATAATTAAGATTGATAGACCTCGAGTGAGTGATGCTGCCTTATCTCCTTTTCCTTGTTTGGTTGTGGATTTAGGGCGGAGTCGCTCAGTCAACAGTCCTTTTAATCTTAATTATACATGACTAGTGTATACTAGGCGGTTATAGAGAGACCTAGTGAGAAATCCGTTCATGATAAGTACATTATTCCAAAACATCAGGACCCCTAAAGTTCAACGTCAACCATGTCGGTCCAAGTATCCACGATAGTGATACCATGGACAAAACCCGAGACGCAAAGAACTTGTTGGCCCTGTTCAGCACATAGTCCTATCGATCTTCATTCCATATCGTGTCGATGATTGTAAATTTCGACACTACCGTCAGTCATGGCTTGACTTGGTTCAACCATGCGAGAATTCCTGGTGCTGTGTAAAAGAACTTTCACCGTATCCTAAGCATCGAATAAAGATTCTTTCGAACCTAATAAGGAAAACCTAATGCGAACCGTCAGTCGTCTCTCTTATCCAACCTTCAGAAGTACCCAGGAGAAGGGTACCACGCACTGTTAACCAACCCCTCCTTAGACATTAAAACCAGAACCGAAAGGCACTGCAGATATTCCGGAAGAAAATTAACCGCCCGAGGCCTACTCAGTAGATTCCCCAGAAAGACCATTAGCACCGCATAACCAGGTTTGGGAATCAAGAGAAAGAACTCATAGGAACATCTTACTACTGCTGAGTATATGCATTAGAGTGGTATATAATTTAGATCAATGAAATTTAAGATGTGTGCTTCCTCCCTACTCCCTGTTCCTTGTTTGGTTGGGGGTTTGGGGTGGAGCCACACATCTGAACATCCCGTCAATCTCAATTATATACGACTTGCATACACCGAGTATTAGTGATTGAGCCGAGTATGAGGTCTACCACGAACCTTATAATAAGACCCTTCATCCTATCCCATAGAAAAAGGAGCTGGAGTCGAGAGAACCACTGTGGGTTGAGCTGCTAAAATGACCACGAATTTGGAATTTGTTGTCATCCCGGTTAAGCCAACATAGTAGCCGACTCCCTCAGTTTGAAAAAGTAACTCAAGTTGTAAGAGTCAGAAACATTGACTACGACCATCCATTCATGCTTCATCCCACGAATTAAGCATCTCAGCAGTGGGCCCAAAAACCTGAAAGCTGTGACAGGTTAAACTATGAGAAGAGTGGATGAGGAAAGTAGAGGTTCTGAGTGACGGAACCCTATGCTATCTAGATTTAATCTAGATAGAGAAAACTCATTAACACCGAAAGAGTAGTTGCAAGGGATACTCGCACTACTCGGGCACTTCGTCCATCCAAATACAAACGAGTAGTGCCTAGGACGCCATGCCTCCTCATGCGAGAAAAGTCACCATCGCCCCATAGACGATCGACCGCATTCATCGAATTTAATACTAGAATGCCAAGAACCACATGACCACCTCCGCAACCAAGAATACTTGAATAAAGTAGATGGTAAGTTGCGTTAAGCTTTATAACCCAGATCATAAAGAGAGTGTAGACTCGACACCAGTCTAGGTGTTAGTCGATGGGTTATACAAGAACACGCACTTCCTACAAGCTGGAGGGAGCAGACACAATGGAGAATGGAGCATGTCTTAGAGTTTTGTTAGACTACTAGGTGTTCCAAAGAATACTACCTCCAAAGAGATAGTAGAATCACCTCCGGAAATAGTCAAGCAATTAAGGAAATCTCTAAGGGCGAGGCTAGGCCTGATCAGAGACTGCTATCCATGAAACAACGAAGCAAGTAAGAGAATGATTCTTTCCGAATAGGGATCATGCTGTGAAAGCATCTATTAGACGATGAGAAAAATTGCAATTTTCTAAGCATCGTCTGGTAAAACCCTCTATCTCGCTGACTTTGAGAGTTTCTGTTAGAAACACCTCGAGAGTAAGAAGTGCAGGTCCATTTTGCACAGGGTCGAGATAGATGCCACATAACCAATAGATGCTAGTATATAGCCAGTACCTCCAATGATCCAGAAAACCTCCGAAAACAAATCAGTAGGAAATACGAATCCGAAGACGACCTAAGCCTTCTAAGAACCAACCCGGAAGATTGCACTCCACTAAGAGAGAACTTGTGGAACTTCAGAATGGCGATCACGCCAAGTGATTATCTAACTATGGAAGTACATTATGTTCCAAGTACTGAAACATTCTATCTTCCCAAGAACTTCAGACCAACAGGGATTCTTGATAAGAATTGGTCCAACCTCCGTCAGACCTCGACTACTTTAGGGATTCCATAATTTCCATCCGAATCTATCCCACGTCTCAACTTGAAAAAGTGCTTGTCCGACGTGACTCTTGTAACCCCACTCGTCGAGATCGAAATCATTGAGAGCCCCACATTCGTGTAGGAACCTATAGAGATCATGGACCGAGAGGTCAAGAGAACAAAGAAAAGCCGTATCCCGATAGTGGAGGTTCGCTGGAACGCCAAACGAAGACCTGATTTCACTTGGGAGCGAGAGGATATGATGAAGCTAAAATATCCTCATCTTTTTGCTTCGCTAAATCGTATTTACGCGTGTGCTTGAACTTTAATTTCGGGACGAAATTCCCTCTAACGGGGGGATGATGTGACAACCCGAAATTTTCATTTGTATAAACTCCATAGTCAAGCACATAAAAAAAAATAGTCAAATTCATCCCAGTACATTTTTGGCCGGTTTTAAGTCCGTCTGGCTGTTTTTATTTTAATTTTTGTCAAACGATCAAATAAATGGAAGTACCCGTTAGGAGTGTTGTGCAACAAATAAACGATTAACACCTTGACTAGGTGTTTACGGCCAAACAAGGGAGTTTGGGCCGTAAACTCCCTTTGACCGTGGAATTATGCATATAGCATGAGTTTACCCTTCATTCTTTCACTTTTCACTTCCTAGTTCAAGAACACCCAAGTTTTTCTCTCAACTATCATAAGATCATCTCTTCAAATCCGCAAAAATGTAAGTGTTTCCTTCCTAGATTCGAACATGCAACACTTAATCTAGTGTTTTTACATCATTTCATCCATGGATTCTTCATTTTTCTTAGATCTTCAAGTGTTCTTATAACACCAAGAACACCAAGAACACACTAGTGTTCTTGGCCCTTAAACACTCTTACAAGCCTCATATAAGTAAGTATACTCCTCCTAGCTAGTTATTTGCGTAGTATACTTGTTAATCCATGGGAAAATCATCAAGATCCCCAAAAACATATGTGTTTACGGTTTGGGGATCTCCTAAAACCGTAAACACCCCCAAATGGGGTTTAGGTACCCTTAACACCTTCTATGGCTTGTATAAAGGACTAGAACCTTGCATGCATGAGCTAGAAACACCAAAACACGGAATGGTTGGGTAACCATGAGTTTACGGCTGTAAACTCATGGGTTTACGACCGTAAACACATGTGTTTACGACCGTAAACTCCCAAGGAGTGGTCCAAGGACCGTAAACTCCAACAAAGGGGCATTTCGAGCCCTAGTCACTTCCTAAGCCTTGGATTCGAGTCTAGCTTACTTCCTTGAGTGGTTTAGGACCTTAAAACAACCAATGACACCATTTCCATGAGTTTACGGCCGTAAACGCATGGGGGAAATGGTCCCAGAACCGTAAACCCATATGGTGCTACCATATGGGGAGTAAACTCCAATGTGAGGCCATACTCTCTTAAAATGCAACCCTTAGCACTCCTAGCACTTGAAACAAAGTGTTTTCATGTAATTGAGTGTCTTTAATTGCTTAATTAGTTATTAAATGACTAATTAGATACATAAATGTATCGTTGCATGCTCAATAGGATCTGCGTGTGTGTTCAAGTCCTCACTTGACACTTAGCATCCTATACCATCCGTTCATCCAAATCACCCACGTCAGGTGAGTTCATACCCCTTAATTAACCTATTTAAATGATTTGAAATGCTTTCGGGGGGGGGGGGGGGGATACAAGTTGAACTGATAAGTTATTAATTCAATCACATGTGATTAATAACTGTCTAGCAAATAGATTTTTGCATGTTAAACTGTTTTATCAAGCTAAAGGTTTTCAAATCTTGTTTTCAAATCTCTTTTAAAATACGAAAATCCCTTTTAGATTGTTAAAGCTTCTATCAAAGTCTTTTAAACTTATTTTCTTGATAGATTCATGTCTATATAGATATAGTTATATAAGTAGGGCTTGAAGGACTTAGGACTGATAGCCCGTTGTATTTCCTGTTCCTCGTTTGGTTGTGGACTCAGAACATCCGGTTATTTGTCCGAGTGTCGTTGAAGTTCTAGTTATATATTATGTATATCTGGTTAGATATTAAAAATCTCATTCTAGTTCAACACCTTTGGGTAGCAAAGGAATCCAGATAACTTCTCAAGTAAACTATAATAGGTATAGTTTAGAAACCAACCATAACTGCCATGAAGAAGAACTTAGTTATATCTATATTCTAAACACTTGTACTTTTAGTAAAAGAAAGGTATATAGATTTCAAAACACGAGATACATCCTCAAACGCGGATTTCACCATTGTCGAGTGGTAACCAGAGTCTCCTGGAAGGAGAGCGGGCATTGTGTGTATAGATCTATATGGGACAAACACTCCCACATCCCGACTGATAGCTACAGTCCCGACCGACCAAGCCAAGGGGTGACAAATGTCACATTCATTACGAAGCCAGCAGGTCATCAAGTTTACATCCGTCAATCAGAATGGTTATGAGTATCTTTACAATTACCTTATGATTCATGGCTTTAAGGTAATAAGTGTCATCACGGTACCTTCTAGATATAAAACCCTCATAACATATTTTCGTAGTTATACACTAGGCCACATTTTAAAACCTTTAAACTAACCTACTTAGGATTAAAAGGTCTCCTTAGACTCTCCGAGGCGTATTGTTCATTTAATACTGCCTGGAGTCTGTATTTCATTCACTTAGACTCTCCGAGGCGTATTGTTCATTTAATACCGCCTGGAGTCTGTATTTCATTCATTTAGACTCTCCGAGTCGGATTGTTCATTTAATACCGCCTGGAGTCTGTATTTCATTCACTTAGACTCCCCGAGGTGTATTGTTCATTCAATACTTCCTGGAGTCTGTATTTTCATTCTTTATAAACAACAATGTCATTGCTGAAGAAAAGTATAATTTTTCCTTATTACTTTTACTTGTGACTTTCTCACATATTCTTTAAAGTATTAATTATATTTTGATAATGATAGTTACCTTTGGGGGAAATTACTCCTGAAACATAAAACAATTGGGTCTTGGTAGAAGACTACTTTTATTAGAAAATATAGGATTTTCTCGAAAGATATCTAATACTCTGTAAGCTCAAATCACCATTATCTAGTGATATTATTTTGAAGAAAAACATGTATTCATATCAATGTCATTAAATACTTATGAACTCACCAGCATTAAAATGCTGATACTTGCTTTCAAAATAACTTGTATTCTCAGGTCATCAGTAGACAGGTACACTCCGTGAGCTTTTGCGAAGTCAGCCTAGTACCAAGCTGCAGCTTATGTTATTTTCTATATCTACTTTGACGTTGTTGTTAAATATAACCTATGTAAAATTATTACTATTAATGCAATGGTTGTTGTACTTTGATTACTATACTGCATATGTTGTGATACTTGACATGACGTCCTCCACCCCAGAACGTTTCTGCCGTTCCGGTTTTGGGGTGTGACAAACACAGAAATTTCTTTTTCAGCTTGAGCGAGCTGCACCTTCTGAACTTCAATAGTTGAGGCGTGCCGGGCAAGATCTTCCTTCAGAGCGCTCTCTTTGGCTAAATCAACATGAAGAGATTCAAGCCGAGAATTCACAGAACTGATAAGTGAAGTGTTCTCTGCTTGTAGTGAAGAACGAACAGCCTCAAACTTTGTTTGCTCCTCTTGAAGTGACTTGGATAAGGAATCCACAGAAGCATTCACCTTGGCTGCATTGGTATCAACATGACCTTTGAGTGACTCGAGAAAGATCTGAGTACTGTGAACAATTTCAGCAACATCAGTAGTGGCCTTCTTGCAAGAAGAAGTAGACTCATTAACAGCCTTTGTGGATTTGTCAATTGACTCAGTATATTGCTCAAGAGTAGTATCCATGAGAGCTTTGAGCACAACATCATTGTAGGACTTGTTGGCATCAAGCAATTTATCAAGTTTCTCATCAATGAGCTGCAATTGTAGGCGTGTGACTGGAGCTTCATCATCATCATCCGTAGGAAGCCGATAGGGACTGTAGTATGTTGAATCAAACTCATCATTAGCACCACCGAGAGTGGCACCGGAATCGGTTGAAGGTGAGAGTGAAAGTGGTTTGGAAGTAACTGGAGGTTCGGTTTCAGTAGTCACCCCCGTATCAGATACGTTGACTCGTACTGTCGGTTCTGGGATATTGGTGGAAGTTGATTGGGAAATAATAGGAGGAGGGATTGGAGTTGTAGAAATAGGAATGGTAGAAATTGGTGGTGGTGGTATAGAAGTCCTTGTTTGAGATGTGGTAGGTGGGGGAACAGGAGCAACCGAAATAGGAACTGTCTGTTTCGGTGATGGAGGTGGTGTTGGAAGTTTGTCATGAAGAGGTTCGGTTGGAGTGGGGGATCGGGGAGGGGTGTTACCTCTCGGTGATTCATGATGAATTTCCTCTTCTTCATCTTCCTCATCGTTTTCTGAACTGGAAGGAGAGGGACTCTTGGATTTCTTCGCCATCTTCTTAATCTTCTTTGGCTTAGAAGAATCCCCTTTCGCAGACTTTCGCTTCCTTGACTTAGCAGACTTAGACTTATCATCCTCGGTTGTCCCTTTCTTGGTAGTAGCCCTTTTTCCTCGGTTTCCAGGCTTCTCCACAGCATCCAAGGCAGCCTGCTGTTCAGGAGATAAGACTCTCGGTTTCTTGGGAGGAATCTTGCGATAATCAGCCATGACCCTACTCTCGGCTGAGACACACCTCTACATTGTCTCAGGTATAGAGCCATTGTGAGGGAACTTTGTAGGATCAGAAATGACGATTTTCTTGGTGTGACACGTAGCCACAGACGCGACTAGGGCATCCTTCATTACCGGAATCTGCAAAGTATCAATCACCCTTCGTGTAATGAGAGTCCAGAATCGACCACACGAAATTTCAGAGTGCCTCGTTGAAGTGTTGAGGCTTTGCACCACTTGTGACGAGATAATCGACCCATAGTCGAGATTTATACCATTGTAAAGGCCGTATAGAAGGGTCAGGAAACCCTTACTGGTACCATCAGACCCACCACTCCTCTCCGCCAAACTCTTGATGAGAAGAGTAAGCAATCCATTCCATTGGGGCGGTAAGCATGAATTCTTAACCTTCGAAACGGTGGTAAGTACATCAGTGTAGCCCATCTCGTAGAGCATCGAGAACGAATCCACAGCTAGTTGCAATGTTGAACAAAATCTCCATTTTGAAATCCAAGCCTTGTGAGAGAAGATTTGGAAGTAGATCCTCTCCTTGTTCTTATCATACGAAGCGGTAGTGTAGACTTGCGATAGGAGTGACATCGGGACAGATTCCACCTGTGTTAGGGCTAAAACCAGAGGAGAATACTTCAAACACTCAACCACTTGTAGCATATACGAATCGTGCAGAAAAGGGTTGAGTTCAATGATCATGTTCTGGTTTGGCTTGATCGAGAGCAATGTGGACGAAGCAGTTTGATTGTGAGCCGATGAAGAAGTCGCCATTGTTGATTGAAGGAAGAAGATGAACAATTGTAATTCTCCGTGAATATAGAGAGAGTTTGTTGCAGGTAAAAGAGACAAATGTAATTAGGAACCCTTTATATACCGTTGCCAGAAGAGAGAAAGAATCGTCATGATAATGATGAGATCACTGAAACGTCGCCTGAAAAAGCGCGATGTGACAGGGTGGTTTCTCCCAGGTATACGTCAATACACGTGGGTTTAAGGACCATTCAAATTCAAGCGCCCAAAAGCTTATCCTCAATTCGTCGTTTGAAATTCAGCTTCGCTCCAAAATTTAGGATAACCCTTTTGTTCCAAAAGATAAACAAAAATCGAACCAACAGCAACCAGAATGTTGGAAAATAAAAATTTTCGTGCAATAGGGTGACAAAAGATAAAGAAATAAAGTAAAATGTGTATTGGATGTGAGTGATGTCTATTAAAAGACATAAAGCAGATGATTCCGGGCAAGAATCGCTTCCTTCAAAGTCAAGAGAGACTTGAAGTGCTTGTGTGGATTCCCGAGAAAATACGATCAAGTGTTTGTTGAGAAACATTGAAAGGGTTCTTTTAAATTATAGGCTAAGAGTAGCTTATCTTCAACCGAACGTCGATTCTTAACATAAGACCGAATGTTGGAAGAAGTACTTGTGAGACCATTGTGGTCTATTGAACAAGTAGGTTGGATATAATTTATAGTGACTTAAAATGTGATAGAAATCTCAAGAACAAAAACAAACTGGATCTTTTAGGGAAGAAAAGCCTTGGTGTTAGACAATTTCATAAAAGACCACTCAAAAAATAAAATGAGATTTCATTAGGTAACAAGTAAGATCTTGAATATAATTATTCACCGTCAATTAATTGTAGGTGTTGGTTTTTGGGTTTCACTTAGCACGTGGTGTACGTATCTAAGATCACAAACAAAGATTTTATGCAACCATAAACCTCAGTGGTAAAGACCGAGAGTCTCAAGGGTTACAGTGGTGAACCGAAAGTTGATGGAGAATATAAGGAGGGTGGTTAAAGAACCGAAAGTACCTTCTGCTATAAAGACATGACAGAGCAGAAAAACTCTTAACTCATTTGAGAAGAGTAAGGTAGCTCTTGACTTGAGTTGATTTTAACAGCCTGATTGGGAAGAAACGATAGGTATAGATCGAATCATTAAGGCCTTGCTCTTAGTCGTAGAGGCTTCGGTCAACATGCAGCAGCATGCTTCTAGGGACCCTTAACTAGTTCAGATGGAAAGAATCATACCTGCCTAAGCTCCAAATTCGGTTGCACTGATATACTTGGAACCTAATTAAAAGAACAAGCAAACAAACACACCACACAAACAAAAACAAACAAACAAACCAAACAAAACAAAAAAAACGTTTAGAAAAATATTTTTGGAATTTTGAGATTTTCTGAAAAATAATAAAAACAGGAAGATAAAATATTTTTGGATTTTTGAGATTTTCTGAAAAAGGAATAAAAATAGAAAATAGACTTAAAAGTATAAACAAAATATACAACCGAAACCAAATCTTAAAAGAATGAAGCGAAATAAGCCGAGCGTTCGGTTCATTTCGTTTCCTTAAAATTCCGGAGCCAAAATAGACCGAGCGTTCAGTTCATTTCGGTTCCTGAAAATTATGGAGCCGAAATAGACCGAGCGTTCGGTTCATTTCGGTTCCCGAAAAATCTGGAACCGAAATAGACCGAGCGTTCGCTCTATTTCGCTTGTCTAATTTTTAGAGAGAGATTTGAGGATTCGGTACCGACTCTGCTTCCATCATTCCCAAGCCTTGTAAAATTTTATTGAAGCTCGCTTCAGGTAAGGCTTTAGTGAATATGTCAGCCATTTGATCAGAGGACCGAACAAAATATACTTCCACGTTCCCATCTTCTACATGGTCCTTGATGAAATGATATCTAAGTGCAATATGCTTAGTCTTTGAGTGTTTCACTAGATTGTGACATATTCTTATTGAACTTTCTGAGTCACAATAGAGAGGAATCTTCTTCATACTCAGCCCATAGTCTCTTAGTTGGCTTTGTATCCATATTACTTGAGAGGTACAAGATGCTGCAGCTATATACTCAGCTTCGGCTGTTGAAAGTGACACACATGTTTGCTTCTTGGACTACCAGCTAACAAGTTTACCGTCAAGGAATTGGCATCCACCTGTAGTGCTCTTTCGGTCCAGACCACATCCCCCAAGATCAGCATCAGAAAAAGCTTGAATAAAGATTCCAGATCTAGCAGGGTACCAGAGACCGAAAGATGAGGTTCGCTTCAGGTAACGAAAAATATTTTTCATTGCCACCATGTGAGGTTCTGTTGGATTAGCTTGAAACCTGGCACAATAACAAACAGAAAACATAATTTCCGGTCTACTAGCTGTTAGATACATAAGGGACCCTATAATTTGTCGATATAATGTTATGTCAACAGCAGGTTTTTCCATAGAAGGTGTTAACTTAGTGCCAAATGCCATAGGAACCTTCACTTTCGAATCTCCCGTCATACCAAATTTTTCCAGCAAGTTCTTTGTGTAGGCCTCCTGGTTGATAAATATACCTTCTGGTCCCTGTCTAATATTCAAACCAAGGAAAAAATTAATCGGACCCATTGCGCTCATTTCAAATTTAGTCTCCATCAACTTCCTGAATTCAGCCGTTAAGCTAGGATTCGTGGAGCCGAAGATGATGTCATCGACATAAATCTGAACTATCATTAGATGTTCGCCTTCTTTCTTTCGGAAGAAGGTTGGGTCAACCGAACCATGCTTAAATTTTGACATTTTCAGAAAGCGAGTTAAAGTTTCATACCAGGCCCTTGGTGCTTGCTTCAAACCATATACAACTTTATCCAGCACATAGCAATGATCAGGGAACTTCTCGTTCACAAACCCGGGAGGTTGCTCAACATACACTGTTTCTTCTAGTTCTCCATTTAAGAAAGCATATTTTACATCCATTTGGAAAACTTCGAAGTTTTTATGAGCAACATATGCCAGAAAAATCCTAACTGATTCTAACCTTGCTACAGGAGCAAAGGTTTCCTCATAATCTATCCCTTCCTCTTGGCAATATCCTTTCACTACCAACCGAGCCTTGTTTCTAATAACGTTCCCCTCTTTGTCCAATTTATTCCTGAAGACCCATTTCAAACCAACCACTGAAGCATCCTTTGGTGTGGGAATCAGCCTCCAAACTCGATTGCGTTCGAACTCATGGAGCTCATCTTGCATTGCTTGTACCCAATCAGAATGATCAAGTGCAGCATTAACTGTTTTCGGTTCGACTTTGGAGACAAACAAATTAAACATACCGAATTCAACTTTAGAGAATAATGCAGTTTGTTTCGCTTTCAATTGAGAACGAGTGAGAACTTTCTCAGATGATTCACCAATGATTTGTGCTTTGGGATGATCCTTGGCCCATTTCACTAAAGGAGGATAATTTGGGTCATAGGCTGGATCCAACTCTGCATTTTCTTCCTCTTCAAGTTCTGATTGATCACCTTCGTCAGTTGTATTCTCTTTCTCCCCCTCGACTGGCGAAGTGTAACTTGTGTCAGGATCAGAGTTTTCATCCTCTGTGGGAGTCAGATTCTCCCCCTCGATTGAACTATTATTGGGTGGGTTTGGAGTTGTATGCTTCCCCTCGCCTGGACCTTTATGAGTTGGGGATGGAATTGAATTCTCCCCCTCGAAAGACATTTCGGTTGTCTTTGGTGCTGATGAACTCTCCCCCTTGAACATTGAGTTGTTGTTTGGAGAGTCAGTGGAGGGTTGACCACCTGTCGGTTTAGGAGGTTCACCTTCCATTTCTTTGGCAGCTTCATCTATGATCTTTTTGAGACTGTCGATTTTGTTGTCTGCTGCTTTCGCTTCTGAGTGTGCTGCTTTTTCTGGTTCATCAAATAGCCGAATGTACTCTTCAAACAAGTTGGATATTGGAACCGAGACTTGTCCTGATTCAGGAAATATTTCTCCTAAGGCACTTTCGCTCCTTTGAACTTTCTTCATGTAATTATCGTCAAAGGTTACGTAATATGTTTCTTCAATTCGTTTGGAGCGTTTGTTCAAAACTCTGTATGCTTTTGAATTGAGTGAATAACCAAGAAAAATTCCCTCATCTGCTTTGACGTCAAACTTGTTTCGGTTCTCTTTTGAATTAAAGATGAAACACCTAGAACCGAACACGTGGAAAAATTTGACGTTAGGTTTTCGATTGTTCAAGATCTCATATGGAGTGATTGAGAATCTTTTGTTGAGCAAGGATCGGTTCTGAGTGTAACACGCGGTTGCAACTGCATCAGCCCAAAAGTACAGTGGAAGAGAAGCGAAGCTTAGTATGGTTCTGGCTGCTTCACATAAAGAACGGTTTCGTCTTTCAACAATCCCATTCTGTTGTGGAGTATAAGGGGCCGAAAAGTTGTGACATATCCCCTTGTCAGCCAGAAAATCCTCAAAATCTTTATTCTTAAATTCCAGCCCATTATCGCTTATGATATTCCTTACCAGCTTTCGCAGCTGCACTTGCACTTGGTTGATGAACTTCTTCAGCTTGGGAGTTGCATCTGATTTCTATTTTAGAAAGAAAACCCAGGTGAAGCGTGAAAAATCATCTATTATGACAAGAATGAACTTACTACCACCGAAGCTTTCGATAGCCGAAGGTCCACATAAGTCAATGTGCAGAAGTTCAAGAGCTTCAACAATCTTTGTATTGATTCGTGTAGGATGGCTCTTTCTGCTTTGTTTGCCCATCTCACACGCTGCACATAGATGTTCCTTATCAAATTTGAGAAGAGGAAGGCCTCGAACATGATCACCAAGCACCAACTTATTAATGTCTTTGAAGTTCAGGTGCGATAGACGTCGATGCCACAACCAGCTTTCATCAGTGTTCGCCTTTGATAGCAGACATATTGCTGGTTTTCCTCGAATTGGGTTGAGATTTAAAGGATACATCTCTCCCTTGCATTCAGACTTCAACAGAACCTTTTTAGATTGCTTCTCAATTATTTCCAAGCCCTCATCATCAAATGAAACCTTCAAACCTGTTCCCACAACTAATTGTGACACACTGATGAGGTTATGCTGCAATCCTTCCACATACGCTACTTTTCGAATCGAGAAGTATCCATTGGTTATCATTCCATATCCTTTGATTGTGCCATATAAGTTATTGCCATACTTCACACATCCACCATCCTTTAGGGACCGAAACTCCCTCAGCTCTTCCTTCCTTCCTGTCATGTGACGCGAGCAGCCACTGTCTATATACCATTCATCATCGAACTGCTCGTCACGTATCACCTGCAAATTCAAGCAGATTTAGGAACTCAAAGTTTCTTGGGTCCTGGTGAGTCTTTCACAGAAAAAGGAATTGCAGTAGAAATATCAACCAAATAAGTTCTTTTTAATAGAGTTGATTGATCTTTTCTTTTGATGGTGTACACCTTGATTTTAGTTTTATCTTGTTTAATTTTTGGTGTTTTCGATGGTGTGTTGTTAGATGGTTTTGGTGTTTTCTTTTGAATCCTAGGGTTAGCTGACTTTTTCTTATCATTGAAATTAGAATCAGAATCAAGCTTTCCCTTTCCTTTGATGTCCTTTACTGAATTTGATTTGCTTTGGGAGTGGGAAGGACCGAAACTAGACTTGGGACCGAAACTTGACTTTCGGTTCTGAATGCCAGTGTTGGAACCGAAAGTAAACGTTCGGTTGTTTGCTTTGACGTTTGGACCGAAAGTAGATGTTCGGTTCTGCGCGCTAGTTTTGGAATAGTAGGAATTTGGACTGAAATTTTCTTTTCCTTTTAGCTTTTCCTTTCCTTTGTCAATTGATTCTTTCTTATGAGGTACGTAGTTGGGATTTTGAGACTGCCAATGACGTTTTCGCTCATTCAGATTTTTCATGTATCTTTGATTTCTTTGGCGTTTCTGTTCAGCTAACTCCTTCTGAGATTTGTGGATATTGAAGCTAGCCTTTGGCTTCTCCTTTTGAGTTTCGGTTGTCTTAGTTGGAACAATCGGTTCGTTCATTGGTTCTTCAGGGATTTCTTTTGTTCCACTTGTGCTTGGTATGTCGAAACTCGAGGGTTTGTTGATGGGTTCCGCAACGTATCTTCCTTTAACCCTCCATGAAGTTTTCTCAGATAAGCCTATGGTTTCGTGTGCATTGTCAATAGGGGCTGACCAAAGTAATCATCGCATCCTTCATCATTGTCTTCGTCGACCAGAATTTTTAATTCTGCTGTTTGTCTTGCAGTGACTCCTGTAACAGCATAGACCTGATTTGGCACAGTTTGAAATTTTTGATAAACCATAGCTTTCTCTTTGAGTTTCTTTGGCTTGTCTTTTGACAGGCGAGCGAATTCAACCGAATTTTCAGATATGAGGGGTTTCTCATTCTCGGTTTCGCTCTTCATAAACTCAGAGCAATCAACTACGTCTTCTACTGAGATTTCACTCATCTCACTTTCGTTATCAAACTCAGACGTATTTTCTAAGTTCATTTTATTTTCTGAAATTAATTTAGCGTTCGATGAGTCGAATGATTGAATGGTTTCGGACTTAATTTTTAACCTATCATTTTCGTCTAAAAGATTTTTGAGCATACATTTATGTTCCTTAGAGTCAATGAAGGTCTCTATCTTGTCCAGTCTGATTTTGTAAGCAATGGATGTTTCTTCAGAGGATATAATTGATTCACATTCAGCGTTGACTTCATCCTCCTTAAATTCAAGGAAGGGTAAAATCATCTTATGAATCTTTTTCCCTATTTCACAGCTTAAATGCAATTGAGCAATGTTAGTATATAAGCGCTAGCAATTAAACAAAAAACATTCCTTTGTTTCAAAAATTTTAAATTGTCACGTTGTAAATAAATACTTTCATCCCTAGCCCTATTTAACTCCGCCTCCTTCAGCTCAATCCACATCCTTTTCTCCTCACTTTTTGAAGACACCCTGCTGAGTTGGTCAGTTAGGTTAGAATTCGCTAAGCGAGTTTGCATGAGACTAACACTTAAGTTAGAAAATTTAAATTTTAAGTCATTTAATTCTTCTTCATAATCTGTTACCAGAACTTTAAGTGATTCAAGGATGGATTGTACCTTTTTGATCAGCCGATCACAGTCGTTGATCTTCTCGCTCACGGGCTTGGCTACAAAGCATTTGTCCTCAATTAGGTTCGGTTCCTTACTGGCACTTTCAGTTGATCCACCTGCTTTGACCATCAAACATCATCCATCCGAACCTGCTTCCTTTGCCACATACGCTCTTCCATGAGTTGGCTTTCTCACCTCTTCATCCTCAGAATCGGTTGACCAAACTTCAACTCCACCGAACTCATCTTCATCTGATTCTCCTGCACAATCAAGGCATTCATAGAACTGTTAGTTGCCTTCTTTTTCTTGATCTCTTCCAACTTGCGCATGTAGTACGCCTCATCGTCTTCACCATCTCTTTTCTCAGCCATCTTCCTCAGCATGCAATCTTTGGCAAAGTGGTTCTTGCCGTGACAATAATTGCAGTCGAACCATGAGTCTCCTGCAAGCTTGCTCT
Source organism: Lactuca virosa (assembly GCF_052849685.1). Lineage (NCBI taxonomy): Eukaryota > Viridiplantae > Streptophyta > Magnoliopsida > Asterales > Asteraceae > Lactuca > Lactuca virosa. The sequence goes on from NC_136429.1 coordinate 229,643,907, forward strand.
CCTTCTTGTCTTCATCCTTTTGAGAAGAATTCTTCGCTTCATCCTTCACCTTCTCAGAACTGTAACTTCCCTGCCAGTTTCGGTTCTTATTGACAGGAAATTTTCTTCGTGCAAACTTCTTTGGATTGGTGACCATCATAGCATATTCTTCGCTTGAAAGGTCACACTCAGACATATCCGACTCCTATTCTTCTTCTGCAGTACTTTTTCCTTTTGAGACAAGGGCCAACGATCCTACACCCGAAACTACCTTCGCCTCCTTGGTTACCACATTCTCATGGGACTTAAGTATTCCCACAAGTTTCGCTAGTGAGTAAGATTTAAACTGTTCATGTGCCTTCACTGTTGAAACCACAACCATCCATTCTGGTCTCAGACCATTCATGAAGGTTACCTTCTGCTCAATCAACTTTCTTTCTATTCCATGTTTGATCATCTTACTTAGGAGATGATTGAACCGATCGAAAGTTTGTATCAGTTTTTCTTCTGGTTTCTGTTCGAAAACTCCAAATTCTGAGAGCAGCAAGGTTTGAATAGAATGTGCTAGATCTTCATCGGTTGAGTAAAGTTCTTTCAACCTATCCTAGATTTCTTTGGCCGTCGTGCATGAACCAACTAACCGAAAAGTGTCAGATTGCAAGGCGAATCTGATCATTCTCATGGCCTTCACATTACACAGCAACTTGTCCTTCTCATCTTGTGGCATCTTGTCTACGTCCGCCACCAGCTTGTTATACTCTTTTTGGGTCTTAACAGTCGTGTTCGTTCCAGAATGAACAAACGGCCCAAGCGTGATGGCTTCCCAGATGAGATAACCATTATCTTCAGATCTGACCACATAATCTTCAAAGTGATGCCCCCATACTTCATAGTCTTGAGTGTAAAGAATGGGAATCCTGGTAGTGGATCCAATGTTGTTAGAGATGTTGATGGGATTTGTTTGAGAGTCTTTGTGAGACATGGTGAGCCGCTAGAATCAGACCTGTAAACTTGAGATTAGGATTTTATCAGAAACAGAGTTACCGTCGACAGGAAGAAGACAGCTTCTTTTATATTCGATAAAAGCGGAAACCCTAAAGAATTCTTAACACAGAAGGAATGTGTATTGATCACACAGTCAGCTGCTCTGATACCAATTGTTAGAACAAAGTTCTATTAGGATTGATAGATTCTATGTAGGCAAAACAATTAAGAACGTAATTATGAACACAAGAATGGATTTAAATATGTCGTATGATTAAAACTTCAACACCCCAGAAGAGCTCGATTAAGAACTTTGACTGTAGAGGTGCTTAGGGTTACAAAACAATAATCAATGATAATTACTAACTTGTCTAATGCATACATGCATGCATTATTTATAGTATAACCCTATTAGATAATCACGGATGGACAAGTCCAATCCGGATACAAAACACAAGCCCATGACGCAACATAATAAGACTCAACAGAAGTCATTCAAACGATTGAGATTATGAAGCTATAATAGATGTTTATATTATCATATAATTCAAAATAATCAATATATTATATCAATTTTGTATACAAATGATTATATCAAATTTAACAACAACGTTATTGTTATATTTGAAAAAAAAAACATATATTTGTAAAGTTTCAACTATATAGGTGTTTCTGCGTATTAAAATGTCAACTTAAATATAAATTTCAGTTCCACTTAAAAAACCAAAGAATATTTTGTAAATAGTTAAAAGTGATAAATTGTAGTGACAAATGCAAAAAACTAAATTGTAATCTCAATTTAACTAAAATATTTCCTAAAGATATTTTTATAATCGTTAAAAGTTTCCAAATAAGTAGCTTAATATAACTTACAGTAACAATAGTTAAAAATAATTCTATATAAATGATTATATTGTTACCTTTAAAATAAAAAAATAATGTTTGATGTTTTAAATAATTATAATGATAGAAATTAAAACATTAAGCAAATAAATTTTAAAAAGTTAATTAACAATAACAACAACTATAAATAACATTAAACCATATATTATATTTAAATTTATTCATGTGTAACTCGCGGGTAAAAGTCATTCAAACGATTGAAATTATGAAGTTATAATAGATGTATATATATTATTATATAATTCAAAATAATCAATATATTATATCAATTTAGTATACAAATTATTAAATCAAATTTAACAACAACGTTATTGTTATATTTAAAAAAAACATATATTTGTAAAGACTTCAACTACAGAGAGAGAGAGAGAGAGAGAGAGAGAGAGAGAGAGAGAGAGAGAGAGAGTGTATGTGTGTGAGTGATAGTGTGTGTGTGTATGTGTGTGTGTGATAAAGAGAGAGAAAAAAAGTTTAATAGAGAATCATTATTAATGAAGAAACCAAAGAACCAATATAAATCGTCGAAATTTAAAACGATCAATGGTAGAAGAAAGGGTTATAGACTTTGACAATAAACGCACATGTACCGGATTATAATAATACTCACTTTTTTCTCCGTTTAATTTTTTTTAAGCGATGTTTTTTATCAAAAAAAAACTGAATGTACCATTGTTCATGATTTTTCGATCTCTATCCATAGATATTCATATTAATATACAAAAAATAATTTTGGTTTTTACAAAAACTCACTTCATTTTTTTGTTTTTTTAAAAGCTAAGACCTATTTTTTATCGACAAAATTTAATAAATATACCAAAATTCATATTTTTTGATACTCTTTAAACATAGATCATATTGATGTAAAATATTAAAAAAAAAATAATAAAATGAAATTTCAGTGTAGATTTACATTGTGAATCTGCTCACATTCACGTTGTGAATATGCCCAGATTCATATTATGAATCTGAGCAGATTCACAATATGAATAATAGTAAGTCAGATTGATATTGTCAATGTTAAAATTGAAATATTTACAGTTCAGATTCACACTGTGAATCTAAACTGATCGATATATTTTTAATCGATATTGATGTTAATTAATAAAGGACAAAAAATTGAAAATTTTGGTATAATTAGTTTTTTTGGATAAAAATAAACTTAAATATTAAAAAAAAAACAACAAAACAAATTTTTTTGAAAAAAAAATTGTTTTTTATATACCAACATTGATATCTATGGAAAGAAGACGAAAATTCGTGAACAACGATGTAGTATGTTTTTATTCCGATAATAGACATGCCTTAAAAAAAATTTAAACGAAAAAAATAGGTGGTTTTTTGGTAAAGAGATGGGTTTGTGTTATAATCGGATGCATGTGCGTCCAATTTACAAGCGTACACCAATTTCCTTGGTCGTTGATCGCTTTAATTTTCGACGCTCACGATTGGTTCCTTGGTTCCTTGTTAAAAATGGTTCTCTATTGAACCTCACCATATATATATATATATATATATATATATATATATATATATATATATATATATATATATATGTGTGTGTGTGTGTGTGTGTGTGTGTGTTTGTCCATATATGCTTAGAACCTTACCTTTAATCAAGTAATTCGTAATTATCTCATATAAAACTGCTCCAAAATGAGTTTCTCAGAGGGTGGGCACGAAGAAAGCTTTAACAACCTGTCTGTTACCTTCACAACCTTAGGCGAACTATTACGCATACTTACACTCACATCAAAACCGATTTGATAGATCGTTTCGAAGCTTGTTTTGTGGTTATTTGATGGGTGACATATTTGTTTTTTGCACTTTTCTATTGTTTTTTAAATATATATTGTTTCTACATCTAAAATAATTTGTTTTTGTTCACAAAAAAATACAAGTTCATGCATTCATCGGTTGCTTTCTCGCTTGTCATCTTCATAGGTAGCATCCCTCTCAGAGGGGAGTATCTAAAAGCAATGTTTGCCATGGTTGCTATCGACGGGAACAACCAGACCCTCCCTAAAGTATTTGGTTTGGCCACGGAAAATAATCTCTACTGTTGTACATGGTTCCTTATGTAACACCTGTAAAATTCATGAAAATTTAAAACTTTTTCAAGCATTCAAAAACCATTATTTATTACAAAATGTTTTCAAAATAGTTTCATATCAGAGTATCCCAAAAATAAAATCATAAAAATGCGAGGAGGTGCACGATCACGCCTTCGCCTTCCAGCGATCATCTGAAGTACGTAAAACAAAACCCAAAACTGTAACCCCCAAGCTTAGTGAGTTCCCCAAAAATACCAACGCCATACAACATAACCATATCATAGCAAATAAACAACTTGCATATAGAGTCTACAGTATGATTGCTTTTCCCTCACCGGGCCCTCAGTCTATCTGGCCCACTCTCAGAACCTTCAACATGTCTGGTCCGCCTCACCGGGCCTTCATCCTGTCTGGACCGTTCTTCGGGCCTTCGGCCAGACCGATATGCCCCCATGGTCTGCAGTCTATCCGGTCCGCCCTGGGTATGTTGGCCTTCAGCACAAAGCAGGTCTGCCTCAACCCACCCCCACACATACAATCAACACATGGATAACAATGCTAGCATATACAAACAGTTAAACCGATCTAACAGATCACTAATCATAACATCATCCTATATACCAGGATACCGACCTCACCGGTCACTAACATAACATCATCCTATACACCTGGATACAGATCTAACAGATCACTAAGCATATCATCATGCAATAAACCCGGATACAAATCCGAAGAGAAGGGCCGACATTGGTGCCTTCGACTCTATGAGAGAGATATGCATTTTATGCGGGTTTTAACAGTCTAAGCCTGTGTGAAATAAATAAAGTAAAAATTAGTCGATAGAGTCTAAATGAAAATGATAGATCCCATCGAAAGATATGCATGGATATAATGAACATAAAAAATGGAGCTCATATGAAAAAGACACGTAATTTTGAAAATCGGCACACATGCGCACGTCGCGCATAGCTTGTGCCTAAAGTCAGCCAAGGAACCCCACCCAGATTAGGACACATATCAACGAACCAGTGGACTGACATTATCATAGTGCGTGTCGCGCATGCCCTATGCGTAGCGCACATGTGTAATTTCCCTCGTATAAATAGCATTCCGTATGCAACCCCTTTCCCTCATCCCTTCAAGTTTCTCTCTAAAAATCTCTCTATTGTAGCCCCATTTTTCCTAGTTTTTGGCACTCCAGAGTGGCCCTGCAACCCATAAGACCCCGACATCTAATAGCTAGCAGGATGGAGCTCTGCCAGTGTGATCTCCAGACTTTTTTCAGGAAAATCTCTAGAAGTTAAGCTGCACTCTATCTCTTTGAGTGTAACTTATATTTATAGTCATAAGTTATTATTATGAACCTATAAATAAGATTTACCAGTAATTCCATGTTATTATACTGATTGATCTATTTACAGGAGAGGTGTCTAGAATGGTCACGTTGGCTTGGTTGTTGGATTTCAGAAAAGCTATTATGTTGAAATGATCCTGCCTTCCCACTGTCCTGCCTGGCTAATCCTTACTTGATAGATCTTGATGTAGACAATGGATTAGTGAGGAATCTAGACTATAATTATTATATTGACCAGGATTATGAAACTAGACTAATGCTTAGTACTCTATGCGTCTAGGTCTTTTCAAAGTATGAAGCGAAGCACTGCCGAAATCGTCAGTTATCAAAATTTTCATGTAAGTGTGTAGTTACTTTCATCTTACACATAGCTATAAAGTATCTAGATAATTTAATGTTGTATGTGTTTATTTTCTTTAACCAAAATGTGCAACATTACACGCAATATAAAAAGATGATTTTTATATGATTTACAATATATGTATTTTCTTACCTATAATGTATTGGGTAGAAATAGGTAATGAAGGTTGAATAGATTAAAGAGGGAGATAGGTGATGAGAGATGAAAACAATTATGGGCCTTGACTTACTAGTACTTTGGTACTAGGTGATATAGTCATCTAGCAGAGTATAGATAACAACCAGAGACTATTCTAGACAATCTAGTGGAACGCTAGTAGGCTCATGTCACACCCCAAAACCAAGAACGGCGGAAACGTTCAGGGGTGGAGGACGTCATGTAAAGTATCATAACAGTGCAAAGTAGTAAACAAGCAACAACATCATCCATTGCATTAAAAGTAAAGTTTTAATACATGAGTGTTCTTTCATAGTAATAAGACACCAAAATATGTAATCAAAATAAAAGACGAGTCTTGTCTGTGCTCCGTCTTCTCAAAACCTGGTCATCGTACCTGTCTACTGGTGACCTGAGGATACAAGTTATTTTGAAAGCGTAGATCAGCATAAAGCTGGTGAATTCATAAGTATTTTAGTGTCATTGATTTGAAAAGCTGTTATGAAAGACTTGTAAATGTTTAATGAAACATTTAGTATAAGTGTGAAAACCCTAGAAAATCCCATATTTCCTACTAGTAAAAAAAAGTAGTCTTCTACCAAGACCCGAATGCTTTGAAGGTTTGCATTTCTGTATCAATGAAGGTTTTTCCCATGTGCAACTATTATTATAAATATATAGTCTACCTCATCGTTTATGTGAATGTGTCACAAAATAAAAGTAATAGGGAAAATTATATAATCATTGAAATCGTATCCTTTTGCCTTAGGATAATCACAGCGTGGAAACTCGCCGAACAGTACAACCGAGAACATCCGTCGATGAACAGGTCCCGCTGTAGCTAGCAGCCAGGTGTAGGATGGTCAGTCCCGTATAGTATATATAGTATCTCTCTCTGTATAGTATATAGTATTTCTCTCTGTATAACAAGTAATAGTATCTCTTCATATAGTATTTAGTATATTTGTATAGACGCGTGAATGAACTGACTCTTATGTAATTCCTTGTACTAGGAATAATATTTTGTATCTCCTAAACTATACCTATAATAGTTTACTGGAATGTAGATTGAATGTCCAAGTAGGTTTATACACCCTTGCTACACAAGAGTGTTGGAACTGAAGAAAGAATGAAAGCTCTCATATCAATACATATATGTATGAAACATAAGTGTATAGATATGGTTTTTAACAATAAGTTGAAAGAGGTTTTGTAATACATTTAAGAGTTTTGAAGAATAAGTAATAATGACTTGATGTCAGTTTATAAAACGATTCAAAAGTAGTTCATTTGATAACAAAGAATAAAATAACTAAAAACCATTGTATTTAACACATTTTGAAGTATGTGAAATTAGTTGGTTGAAAACACAGTTATAAATCACATATGATTGATTCTATAACCTCCTGTTTTCTACTTGTATTCCCCCTCATGAAAGCATTTAAAATCTTGTAAAAGGATTGATTAAGGGGTATGAACTCACCTGTAGTGAGTGGTTTGGATGAACGGATGATGTAGGATGATAAGTGTCAAGTGAAGACTTGTACACACACAATGATCCTAGTTAACATATAATAACACATATATGTATCCAATTAGTCATAAAACAACTAATTAACCAAATTTAAGGCATCCTAAGACATGTAAAACACTTGATTTAAGTGCTATAAGTCCTAAGGATTGCATCTAAGGGTGGTAGGACCTTGTAATTGAGTTTAGGGTTCAAGGGTAAACTCCTTTGGAGTTTACGGTTTTGTGACCAACTCTTATTGAGTTTACGGTCGTAAACCCATGACTTTACGGCCGTAAACTCATGGTACTTTTACCATGTTGAGTTTTGAAGCCTAAAAGGTCATAAGAAGCATTCCTACTTCATATCTAAGCCTTTGGAAGTGATTAGGGAACCATTTCACTCCTTTGTGGAGTTTACGGTCCTTGGACCACTTCTCTTTGGGTTTACAGCCGTAAACCCAAATGGTTTATGGTCTTTTTGATGTTTCAAGTCCTAAGCACTTTAAGGATATGATCTAGACTAGTATCCAAGGCTTGGTAAGGGACTAGGGCACCTTTTGGCCCCTTTATTAGGGTTTACGGTCCAAGAACATCTTGGACCGTAAACACCTTTGATCTTGTGTTTCTTGGGTGTTTTCTTGATGATTAAAAGTGTAAACACCTTTGTTTAGGCCGTAAACTCCAAACTCGTGGAGTTTTGGGACATTATTGTTGCACAATAAACCCTAGGGCATCCTCTATCCTGTTATCTCCTGAAGTTCTAACTTCTAAACACTCAAACTTACTCGAGAAAGCTTGAAAGTTAGCAGAAATTGTTCTGACTTCTATTGAAGTGAATGGTTGTACAGAATAGAAATTTCGGGTTGTCACATCATCCCCCCGTTAGAAGGAATTTCGTCCCGAAATTAGAGTTTAAGCAAATAAGTAGTTACAAATAACTAAGTAAAAAGACGAGGATATTTCAGTTTCATCTGATCCTCTCGCTCCCAAGTGAATTCAGGTCCTCGCTTGTCGTTCCAGCGAACCTTCACTATCGGGATACGGCTTTGTTTCGTTTGCTTGACCTCCCGGTCCATGATCTCTACTGGTTCTTCCACGAAGTTGAGGCTCTCGTTGATCTCGATCTCGTCGAGTGGGATTACAAGAGTCTCGTCAGACAGACACTTTTTCATGTACGAGACGTGGAAAGTAGAATGTACGTTACTGAGTTCGCGTGGTAAGTTAAGTTTGTAAGCTACAGGACCGATTCTAGCGAGAATCTCGAAAGGCCCTATGTATCTTGGATTTAGCTTTCCACGCTTTCCAAAGCATATCAAGCCCTTCCAGGGTGAGACCTTCAATAGAACACGGTCTCCCACTTGGAATTCCAACGGTTTCCTTCGTTTATCAGCGTAGTTTTTCTGTCGGTCTCTAGAGGCTTTCAATCGTTCACGAATCTGAACGATATTCTCTGTCGTTTCCCGAATGATCTCCGGACCCGTGAGAGTGCTTTCAGGAACTCATCCTTTAGCTAACTGGGTATCACCCACCTCAGCCCAGCACAGAGGGGATCTGCGCTTTCGGCCATAGAGGGCCTCGAATGGAGCAGCCTTTATGCTCGTGTGATAACTGTTGTTGTAGGAAAATTCGACAAGGGGTAAATGAGTATCCCATGCCTTCCCAAAGTCGATCACACAGGCTCGCAACATATCTTCCAAGGTTTGGATAGTTCTCTCACTTTGTCCGTCGGTTTGTGGATGGTAGGCTGTACTCATGTCCAGTCTAGTTCCTAGGAAACTTTGTAGCGACCGCTAGAACCTCGAAGTGAATCTACTATCTCTGTCCGAGATAATGGATATGGGAACACCGTGCAGTCGTACAATCTCCCGAATGTAGGTTCTTGTAAGCTTCTCCATCTTGTCTGTTTCTTTGATAGGCAGGAAGTGTGCGGACTTGGTCAATCTGTCGACGATGACCCATATGGTATCAAGTCCACCCGTTGTCTTGGGAAACTTGGTTATGAAGTCCATAGTGATCCGCTCCCACTTCCATTCCGGTATCTCTGGTTGTTGTCGAAGACCGGAGGGTTTCTGGTATTCGACCTTGACCTTGGCGCAAGTAAGGCATTTACTTACGAAGGTAGCAATCTCTGCTTTCATGTTAGGCCACCAATATAGCTTTTTAAGATCCAGATACATCTTATCTGAACCTGGGTGGACGGAATAACAAGTGTTGTGTGCCTCGGTCATGACCAAGTCTCTGAAGCCACCGTGTTTCGGTGTCCAGATTCGATCCATGAGGTATAAGGCTCCGCCACCCTTGACTTCCAAATTCTTATCCATCCCTCTTAGGGTTTCACTCGCCACATTTTCAGGTTTCAAAGCGTCGAGCTGAGCCTCCTTAATTTGCGTGGACAAGTTTGAATGGATAGTCATAGTCAATGATTTGACTCTACGACCAGAGTATTCTTTCCGACTTAGGGCGTCGGCTACTACGTTGGCTTTACCAGGATGATAACGAATTTCACATTCGTAATCACTGCGTAGCTCGACCCACCGTCGTTGTCTCATGTTGAGCTCCTTCTGGTCGAATATATGTTGTAGGCTTTTGTGGTCTGTAAAGATAGTACTTTTTGTACCATACAGGTAGTGTCTCCAGATCTTCGGAGCAAACACAACTGCTCCTAGTTCAAGATCATGGGTGGTGTAGTTAACCTCGTGTGTCTTCAGCTGTCTCGAGGCATATGCGATGACCTTACCTCGTTGCATCAGAACACAGCCGAGCCCTTGATTTGAAGCATCACAATAGACTACGAAGTCTTCTATCCCTTCGGGGAGGGATAGTATTGGTGCGGTGCACAAGGCTCGCTTGAGCGTTTGGAACGCTCTCTCCTGCTTCTCTTCCCAGTCAAAGGCCACGCCCTTCTAGGTCAGTGTTGTAAGAGGTTTCGCAATTCGGGAGAAGTTCTGAATGAACCTGCGATAGTAGCCAACGAGACCTAGAAATTTACGAATTTCTGTAGGTGTCTTCGGTGCTGACCAGTTCTCAATGGCCTTGATTTTGGAGGGGTCCATGTGAATTCCCTCTTCACTAACTACGTGGCCCAAGAATTCGACTCTTCGAATCCAAAATTCGCACTTAGAGAACTTCGCATAGAGCTTCTCCGATCGTAATGTTTCTAAGACTCTTCGTAGGTGTTGACTCTGTTCCTCCTTACTTCGAGAGTAGATGAGTATGTCATCGATGAAGACAATGACGAACTGATCCAAGTAAGGACGACACACCCTATTCATTAAATCCATGAATACTGCGGGCGCGTTTGTTAATCCGAACGGCATCACTACAAACTCATAGTGTCCATAACGAGTTCGGAAGGCTGTCTTGGGAACATCCTCCTCTAACACTCGTAGTTGGTGGTACCCAGATCGTAGATCTATCTTTGAGAAGTAGTTGGCTCCTTGAAGTTGATCAAATAAATTGTCAATGCGGGGTAAGGGATAACGATTCTTAATGGTAAGCTTGTTGAGTTCCCTGTAGTCGATGCACATACGAAACGATCCGTCTTTCTTCTTGACGCACAAGACGGGTGCTCCCCATGGTGAGAAGCTTGGCCTAATGAATCCCTTCTCGAGAAGTTCGTTAAGCTGACTGGAAAGTTCCTGCATCTCCGCCAGTGCCAGACGATATGGAGATTTGGCTACTGGAGTAGCCCCTGGCACTAAGTCGATTCTGAACTCGACTTGGCTTTGAGGTGGTAATCCCGGTAGTTCTTCTGGAAAGATGTTGGGAAAGTCGCATACTTCTGAGATGTTCTGAATGTCTTTCACTTCTTGACTTGTATCGACGATGTGTGCGAGGAATGCATGATATTCTTTTCGCAAGCACTTCTGAGCTTGGATACACGAAATGATGTGAAGGTTCGTACTAGGTTTTTCGCCGTAGATAACTAGGGTTTCGCTGTTAGGGAGGTTAAGACGAACTGCTTTCTCAAAGCACATGATGTCGGCGCGACGATGACTTAACCAATCCATGCCGATTATGACGTCGAAACTTTTAATTGGCACCGGCATGAGGTCTATTTTGAAAGTATGACCATCTAAAGTTAGAGTACAACCTACGTATATGCAGTTAGTACTTTCCGTTTTCCCGTTTTCCATTTCTACAGTGAATGATTCATCTAGTGCACGTGGTTTTTGTTTAAGCAAGTGTGCAAATTTCTGGTTTACGAAGCTTTTCTCCACTCCACTGTCGAAAAGTATGCATGCATAAGATTTATCGAGGAGAAACGTACCAGTGACCACTGTGGGGTCAGCAACCTCTTCCTCGTGGCCTATGGCCAGAACTCTTCCTACTCTGCCAGCTATCCCTGCCTTAGGGCAGTTCCTCTTATAGTGGCCCACTTCGCCACAACCGTAGCAAGCTTGGCCCACACCGGTGTTAGGAACTTGAGCGCTCGGCCTTGCTGGAGTCTTGCAGAAACGGGCAGTATGCCCCCTTCTGTTGCAGTTAGTGCACTGTATTTCCCGGCAAGGTCCGTTGTGATGGAAGGTGCATTTGTTGCACTTCGGAAGATTACCGGCATAAGGCTTCACTGGTAAGGGATTAACAGGGACAACAGGAGTTACCGTGGCAGCATTGATTGTAACTAGTTGTTGTCTCTTTGAGGATTCTTGTGAAGTCCCGCTTTTCCTCTTGTTCCACCCCTTTTTCTTCTTGTTGTTGTTGTTTCCCTTTTGTTGCTCGGGTGTAGAAATTGTTGGGTTCTGGTAGTTTCCGTGATCTATAAGAGATTGTGCCAACTCTTTAGCGCTGTCAAAAGTAACAGGCCTTGCTGCTAACACACTTGACTGGATCTGGGGCGACACTCCCCAAATATATCTCTCTATTTTCTTGTTCTCTAGAGTAACGATATCAAGGCAAAGAATTGCCAGATCACAGAATCTATTAGTATAGGTTGATATGTCAGAACCAACCATTACAAGACCCCAGAGTTCCTGCTCGAGTTTTTGAATTTCCCCTCGTGGACAGTACTCTCTCAACAGCATGGCTTTCAAGTTCTCCCAGCTTATCGAATTTGCCACTATCAGAGTCAGTGACTTAACGTGGCCATTCCACCAAGTTAAAGCCCTGTCAGAAAAGGTACAAGTAGCAAACTTGACCTTATTGTTCTCTGGGTAGGCGCAGATTTCAAAGACTGCTTCTGTCTTTTCTATCCACTGCCTTAAGATCATAACCCCTCCAGTTCCATTCAAATTTCTGGGTTTGGCATTTGTAAAATCCTTGTAGGTGCATTCCCAGGGGTGCCCATGACTGTCGCCATGGTTGGAAGGAGGTGCACCTGTTCCCGATCCACTAGGGACATAAGTATTGGTGTGTAACATGGCAGCCGCTACGGCCGTCGTGACAGCTGCTTGGAACATAGCAGCATCGAACTGAGGAGGTGGTGGAGGTGGTGGTATCGGTGTTTCGTTATTATTGTTACGCCTTGGATTTCTGCGAGAAGGCATCTTTTAACTTCAAGTTTAAAAGATAGAAACAATGATAAGAATCCAATAGTATAAAGAATGAAAGTGTCTTGTGAACTAAGTCGCCATAGTTCGATATCAAATGAGAGTATGAATTTCTAAATAGATTAGATAACTGCCGAAATTACTGGTATAGAAGATGTAAATGAGTTCGGGAAAATGACCTAACTATAGGTCTTACATCATACCATAAGGAAAATGTCGACAGTTTAGAAATCTAAGAAAGTACTTGAGAGACAGGAATATTTTACAGAAAAGTGCTACTTAGAGCTCAGTTAGGAAAAGCTATTCCTTATATCAAAAGAAAAGATGTACTAGACATCTTCTACCAGCGATGGGAATTCCTGGGGAGAATCCTCGTATCCGCCAGTTGACGTACCACCTCTTGGAGATGTCGCTCGTGAGCCCTCTGACGAACTCGAAGTTCTATGACTTCGGTCCGAGATGCAGCTAACTGTTGCAGCATAGTCTCATTGGTTCTTCTCGTCCCTTCGACAGCGTCTTCCAGATGTCGAATGCGGACGGTGTTTACGCCCGAGTTGGCATCAATTTCCATGACTCGGTCGATCGCTGCTCGATCTTGCTTGACATTTCGAGCAATCCTACGGATCATAACAGGCAGAGCTCGATCCGCAGAGCCACCTCCGCTAAGGTCATAGAAGCTTCGGTCCCCATAGTAGGGTAAGGGTTGACCCTGTTCGTCGCTCCAGCGATTCAAGTTTGTTGCCCACAAGGGTGTGGGACCTTGAAACGCGGGTTGGGGGTTGAGATTCGGGGCCTGACCCACTTGGGGTAGGTCGTTGACTTCAGGCTCTGAGTCAGAACTATCAGAAAAGCCTTCAGCATGGTGATCATCCAAAGGGATTGGGTAATCATCTTCTGGTTCTTCCTCTAGCCATCCAGCATCGCCTTGGTTTGGGAAGTACGGGTCGCCGTGGGGATGGAATCCAGCCATAATATCTATGCGAGAAAAGGGATATAAGAAATAACTAAATAGACGTACTAATTAGATAATTATAAGATGATCTTTATCAGTTACTCCAATACTTGTTTAGTGCATACCAGTTATATGTACTCAGGACCGGATAGACCTTCGAATAATTGACCCTAACTCTAAGACCACAACCAAACAAGGAACAAGAAGTAAAGCAAAGATCACAGATTCTAAGCCTATGACGTCCTAGGTACATATAATCTTAGTGTATCCACTTAGCAACTATTGACCTACTGATAAAGACCTTTTTAGTTCGTAGATAAGTAATTATAGTAACACCAAATACTCCCATAGTATTTCATTGTGGTAGTGTTGGTAAGTTTTTAGACTTGTTGCCATATCACAACCATTCTTGGGCATATGCTAATCACTCCTCGAACCAGCATAGTTGATCAGGCTATGCCACTCCCAGGACTGACCATACATCCCCGAGCTTACCTCTGATATTCTACAATCGTAATATTTTTGTTTTTGTCATTGTGACACTGATTTTTAGTATGAATGCAGGCATGTATACTTAGTTAAATATTTTATTATTTAAAAGTATAAACTCTTGGTCAGAGTATTTTAATCCCATTGTATTTATAGTCTGTATATCTTTTATGGGTTGATATACTCAATTAACTATAAACAATGCTCTGATACCAATCTGTCACACCCCAAAACCAAGAACGGCGGAAACGTTCAGGGGTGGAGGACGTCATGTAAAGTATCATAACAGTGCAAAGTAGTAAACAAGCAACAACATCATCCATTGCATTAAAAGTAAAGTTTTAATACATGAGTGTTCTTTCATAGTAATAAGACACCAAAATATGTAATCAAAATAAAAGACGAGTCTTGTCTGTGCTCCGTCTTCTCAAAACCTGGTCATCGTACCTGTCTACTGGTGACCTGAGAATACAAGTTATTTTGAAAGCGTAGATCAGCATAAAGCTGGTGAATTCATAAGTATTTTAGTGTCATTGATTTGAAAAGCTGTTATGAAAGACTTGTAAATGTTTAATGAAACATTTAGTATAAGTGTGAAAACCCTAGAAAATCCCATATTTCCTACTAGTAAAAAAAAGTAGTCTTCTACCAAGACCCGAATGCTTTGAAGGTTTGCATTTCTGTATCAATGAAGGTTTTTCCCATGTGCAACTATTATTATAAATATATAGTATACCTCATCGTTTATGTGAATGTGTCACAAAATAAAAGTAATAGGGAAAATTATACAATCATTGAAATCGTATCCTTTTGCCTTAGGATAATCACGGCGTGGAAACTCGCCGAACAGTACAACCGAGAACATCCGTCGATGAACAGGTCCCGTTGTAGCTAGCAGCCAGGTGTAGGATGGTCAGTCCCGTATAGTATATATAGTATCTCTCTCTGTATAGTATATAGTATTTCTCTCTATATAACAAGTAATACTATCTCTTCATATAGTATTTAGTATATTTGTATAGACTCATGAATGAACTGACCCTTGTGTAATTCCTTGTACTAGGAATAATATTTTGTATCTCCTAAACTATACCTATAATAGTTTACTAGAATGTAGATTGAATGTCCAAGTAGGTTTATACACCCTTGCTACACAAGAGTGTTGGAACTGAAGAAAGAATGAAAGCTCTCATATCAATACATATATGTATGAAACATAAGTGTATAGATATGGTTTTTAACAATAAGTTGAAAGAGGTTTTGTAATACATTTAAGAGTTTTGAAGAATAAGTAATAATGACTTGATGTCAGTTTATAAAATGATTCAAAAGTAGTTCATTTGATAACAAAGAATAAAATAACTGAAAACCATTGTATTTAACACATTTTGAAGTATGTGAAATCAGTTGGTTGAAAACACAGTTATAAATCACATATGATTGATTCTATAACTTCCTGTTTTCTACTTGTATTCCCCCCCATGAAAGCATTTAAAATCATGTAAAAGGATTGATTAAGGGGTATGAACTCACCTGTAGTGAGTGGTTTGGATGAACGGATGATGTAGGATTCTAAGTGTCAAGTGAAGACTTGTACACACACAATGATCCTAGTTAACATATAATAACACATATATGTATCCAATTAGTCATAAACCAACTAATTAACCAAATTTAAGACATCCTAAGACATGTAAAACACTTGATTTAAGTGCTATAAGTCCTAAGGATTGCATCTAAGGGTGGTAGGACCTTGTAATTGAGTTTAGGGTTCAAGGGTAAACTCCTTTGGAGTTTACGGTTTTGTGACCAAATCTTATTGAGTTTACGGTCGTAAACCCATGAGTTTACGGCCGTAAACTCATGGTACTTTTACCATGTTGAGTTTTGAAGCCTAAAAGGTCATAAGAAGCATTCCTACTTCATATCTAAGCCTTTGGAAGTGATTAGGGAACCATTTCACTCCTTTGTGGAGTTTACGGTCCTTGGACCACTTCTCTTTGGGTTTACGGCCGTAAACCCAAATGGTTTATGGTCTTTTTGATGTTTCAAGTCCTAAGCACTTTAAGGATATGATCTAGACTAGTATCCAAGGCTTGGTAGGGGACTAGGGCACATTTTGGCCCCTTTATTAGGGTTTACTGTCCAAGAACATCTTGGACCGTAAATACCTTTGATCTTGTGTTTCTTGGGTGTTTTCTTGATGATTAGAAGTGTAACAAGTCTTATAATACACTAGGGTAAGAGTACTTACTAGGTAGAAGCTTGAAAAGGTGCTAAAAGTCCAAGAACACTAGTGTGTGTTCTTGGTGTTCTTGGTGAAACTTGAAGATCTACACTTTTGGAATGATTTCACGGATGGAATCATGTAAGATCACTAGATTAAGTAAGATATCAACTTTTTAGGGATAGAAACACTTACAAAGTTGAAGATCAAGAAGAAAAGTTGGATGATACTTGAGAGGATTTGAGTTTGGATCTTGAAAATGTGAAAAAGTGGTAAATAATGACTAAGTGTCATATTTATACCCCCTTTTAGGGTTTACGGCCATAAAAACCTTTGTTTAGGCTGTAAACTCCAAACTCTTGGAGTTTTGGGACATTATTGTTGCACAATAAACCCTAGGGCATCCTCTCTCCTGTTATGTCCTGAAGTACTAACTTCTAAACACTCAAACTTACTCCAGAAAGCTTGAAAGTTAGCAGAAACTGTTCTGACTTCTATTGAAGTGAATGGTTGTACAAAATAGAAATTTCGGGTTGTCACAGCTCACAACCTGTGGGTGTTTTTTAACTATGTGCTCACCAGATGTACTCTAAAACCTATCAACATGTATAGTGGAAGGATTCTCAAAAATAATATTGTCAATAAACAAGATGACCCCTAGGAGAAATCCTTAGGAATGAATATAGAAGAAAACCTACTGACAAGTATCACGGAGGAATCCCTAAACTAGTACTATCACAATAAATGATCCTTAGGGTAGATCCTTAATATTAAAAAAGATAACGGGGATGGGAAGTTGGGTTAATTGTTTGATAATTAAACATATTAACTATATTATTGATGGTTGAAACCCTATGTACGCACCAGGTTCCCAACCTGACCCACTTAGTTTATTGTATCATAGGTAGAATTATAAAAGATACATTCTGCTGAGAGATTCAGGAGTATTAGGCCACTAGTTTAATTATTGTAAGGCGTGTAATATTTTGTTATGCTTATGTTTCTATATTGACAATGACATCCCGAGGTTTTTAATAAAATGTATTTCATTGAAAATAATTCGCTAATATCATTACCTCGTTTTGGGACTAATTTCGCTTAAATAATATTTTCAAAAGAATACTCTGAATTAAATAAGAATAATTAAATCGGTCTTTTCTCGCCGTGAAAATGGGGATGTCACGCTGTCCATGTCTATAGGATGTGAAGGTTCAATTTTGCATTGAGCCTTCTTCTCTTGTGAGAAAACTACTAGAGGAAGTTTGGGACTCAGGCCTATTCTCTTGTTGAGTTGTCCGTAGTGACTTGGGAGTAGTTTTATGAGATGTTCTATGTTGAATATGTTCCACTGGGAAAGAGCGATTGGTTGGCTGAGGAGTACCTGTCGCTCAGGTAGACAAAAGATCCGGTGACATAGATTACCAAGATGTTCCATTAGAGATTCCATTTCTTCCCAAAGTACGCTTCCTCAGAGCAGGTGCGGATGAGCTGGTATGTGAGTATGCTCAAGAAGGATATCAAAGAGTTTGTAACAAACTTCCAGTACGATACATTGGATGAGCTGTAATCCAATGCCAGGAGGATGGAGATTAAATTGGAGATGTAGGTAATAGATGGTCAAGCGGAGACCCAGAGGAGAGAGAAGAGGCATGTTCTAGGGCAGTCGCAGTCGATGACTAAGCGGTTCAAACCCTTCGATTCAAGATGATGAGGTCAGATAGGCCACACTTGCAGCATGTGCGGTAAGGGTCATGAGGGTCCGTGTCAGGCAGGGAGAGTGTGCAATATGTGTGGTAATGAGGGGCATTTTGTGAAGGAGTGTCTGAAGGGTTTTCTTATCTGCTTCAGTTGTAATCAAACGAGCCATGTGAAGGTCGATTTCCCATTACTTGCCTCGAGATTGGTAAAGACTCCCACTCTTATGACTTTACACGTTACTAACGGACAACATGGGATGACCGAGGCACCGAAGGCTGGAGGGAGAGCTTTCCAGTTGACAACATAGGACGCCAGGGTGGCGCCTGATGTCGTTACACGTATGTGTTTATTTATATTTCTGTTAATTTATATTCTTGTATGCTTATATTCATGCTTCTGTAGGTATATTCATAGTGAATTCATTACCTGCGTTAGTGTTGTTTGACTCGGGTGTGAGTCGATATTTTTTGTCATCTTTGTTTATTATGGATTATCATATTGCTCTTGGATCATTGTATCGACCTTTAGAGTTCACCATCACCAATGATTGAACGGTTTCAACCTTGGATGTTTACTGTGACTATGTGTTGGAGATTTTTGGTGTAGGGTTCCTGATCGACCTTATTCTTACTATGATAAGGGATGTATATGTGATCGTAGGTATGGATTGGTTATTCTGGTTTCGAGCGTTAATTAACCTTGAGTATCAGTTTGTGGTAGTTTCTACCCCAAGTGGAGGGGAATTGGCATTCTATGGGGACGTAACTAGGTTTTGTTTAGTCTTCTATTTGGCCGCCAAGGCTAGACAGTATCTTAAATATGGATGTTTGAGTTATCTTGCATCTGTTGTTGACACTTAGGTTGAGGGAAAAAGTCAGCTTCCGATTTTCCTCTGGTGAGGGAGTTTCCATATGTTTTTTCAAAGGATCTGCCTGGCGTACCTCCTGACTGGAAGGTGGAGTTTAGGAACGACCTCATCCCTGGTGTTAACCCGATTTCCAAGGCACCATATCTCCTTGCACCACTTGATATGCATTAATATTCTTCAAAACTCCATAAGTTATTAGGCAAGTGATTTATTCGGCCGAGATGCTCGCCATGGGGAGAACCGATCCTTTTTGTCAAGAAGAAGGATGGTTCACACTGGATGTGCTTGGTTACCTAGATTGAATATGTTAATGGTAAAAAACTGTTAACCACTGTCAAGGATTGATGACCTTTTTGACCAGTTGTAGGTAGCATCTTGGTCCTACGAGATCAATTTGAGGTAAGTCTACCATCAGATGAGGAGTATGGAGGATGACATTCAAAAACTGGTCGTTCGTACTTATTACAACCATTATGAGTTTGTGGTGCCTTTTGGGCTCGCTAATACACCGACGACCTTCAGGGATCTGATGAATCGGGTGTGCAGGCCGATATTGGATCGATCGGTGATCATTTTTATTGATGATATCTTCGTCTACTCTAAGAATAAGGAGTAGAATGAGGAGCATCTTTGTGAGATTCATGCGATTCTGTAGGAGGAGAGTTTGTACACCAAATTCTCTATGTGCGAGTTCTAGTTGTGTGAGGTTCAGTTTCTGTGACACCTCATCAACCAAGATGTTGTTTTAGTTGATCTAGTAAAAATTGAGGAGGTGATTTAGTAGGAGGTTTCAAGATCTCCATATGAGATACGGAGTTTCCTTACGGGTTGGTTGATTACTACATTAGGTTTATCCGATACTTCTCCAAGATGTCAGTTCCTCTTAAGAGGTTAACTAGGAAGTTTGTTATTTTACATTGGGGCACTGAGCAACATGTGACTTTCGAGACCCTACGACAGAAGTTATGTGAGGTTCCAGTTCTAGCACTTCTTGAGGGAGTTGATGACTTTGTAGTATATTTTGACACATGAATTATGGGAATGGGTGTCATTTTGATGTAGAGAGGGCATGTGATAGCGTACACTTTGAGGCAGCTGAAGCCTCATGAGTCGAATTGTCCTATTCATGATCTTGAGTTGGGGGAAGTAGTTTTTGACCTCAAGATTTGGCGCCATTTTCTATCTGGCGTCTATTGTTCTATCTTCATGGATCATAAGAGTTTAAGTTACTTCCTGGATCAGCCGAATCCAAATATGAGGTAGCATAGGTGCTTGTTGTGGTTAAGGATTACGACTGTGAGATCTTATGTAACCTAGGGAAGGACAATGTGGTGGCCAATGCTTTGAGCCGCCAGACGTCTTGTACTTATATTCGAAACCATCGCTTGAGGATAACCATCATTTCACCACTTATGGATATGATCAGAGAGGCTCAGGCTGAAGGAATCAAGAGGGAGAACTGAAAAAATAGAAGAGAAGGGGTCATAACACTGCTTTTATTACTAATAGCGGAGGTCTGATGACTCAGTGTGGGAGAGTTTTGTTTCCGATTTCTGGTGGAGTTCACCAGATAGTGTTGGAGGAAGCTCAGAAGTCTAAGTTCTTAATTCATCTTAGTGCGAAAAAAGTGTAGTGAGGCTTGAGACTCAGTTATTAGTTGTTATGCATGAACAAGAAGATAGTGTGGTATGTCGAGAGGTGCCTGGCCTGTCGGAATGTTAAGGACGGAGATCAGAGACCACATGGTAAGTTGCCACCTTTAGCCTTCCCTATGTGGAAATAAGAGCATATAACCACAGATTTTATTACCAAGTTATAGAGGACGACCAAGGTTCTTGATCCTATTTGGGTTATTGTGGATTGTTTGACAAAGAGTATTCATTTCCTTTCTATTTGGGAGAGCTCTTCGACCGATAAATTGGTCGACATCTATATTCGAGAGGTTATTTCTATAGCTTAAATCGGGATGTTTGGTTTACTTCCAGGTTTTGGAAAAGATTCCACGAGGAATTGGGTACCAGGCTTCATTTCAGTACTGAATATCATGCACAAACAAATGGCCAGAGTAAGCAGACTATTCAGACTCTCGAGGATATGTTGAGAGCTTGCATCATTGATTTCGGTGGGATCTGGAACTCCTACCTTCATATGGCTAACGTTTCCTACAATAACAACCATCATGCCAACATTGGTATGCTTCCCTATGAGCTTCTCTACGGGAGAAAGTGTCGGACCCCAGTTTGCTGGGGAGAGGATAGGTAGAGAGTCACGGGGAGCACAAATGTAGTGCTCAAAATAACAAAGCTTATTCAGCAGGTCAGACAATGATTGATGATGAATCAGAGCCGATAGAAGAGTTATCCAAACCGATGTCGTTCGGAGTTGGATTTTCAAGTTGGGTTTATGGTTTTTTTGAAGGTATCCCCCGACCGTTTCAGGAAGCGGGGCAAATTGGGCGCCCATATTTATCAGTTTATTCTGATTCATGGCTAGGATAGGCAATGTGGCCTACCGATTCGATCTACCAGAGGAGCTCAGTGAGATCCATATCACCTTCCATGCTTCCAAATTACGGAAGTGTGCGGCCAACAAGACAACTGTAGTTACATTGGATGATATTCAGGTCGACGAACGCCTGAATTATATTGAGCGACAAGTAACGATTGTCGACCGGAAGACGAAGGCTTTTCACAACAAGGTGGTGGGCTTGGTTACGTTACAATGGTAGCACTAGAAGGATTCCGAATAGACTTGAGAACCTGAGGAGGAGATGAGGAAGCACTACGCCGAGTTATTCACAACAATGAATTTCGAGGGAAAAATCTGATTCAAGAGGAGGAGAATTGTAACGTCCTTTTTCTAGGTAATGCTTTTTCCATGTTTCATTTATTAGATATAATTTTTGTGGAATTTAGGTGGGCCATGATGTGGTGGTAAAGGCCCCACGATGTGGCATCAACTATTTAAGAACACGGAGCCATGAAGCACCACGATGTGTCAAGGCCTTTGGCACGATGTGACGACATTTTTGGTTCAAAACCCTAGATCTTTGGGTTTGTAATCTATTTAAGGGCATTAACTTCTAGGGTTTCCTCATTTTGCATCCTCCACACTCTGAGATCATACCCATCCAAACCCTGGCCTCCGTATATGTGTTTTTATCTTGTGAATCAACTTTTATTAAGGTTGAAGTAAGAAGGAGTCCATTTTAGTGCTTGTATGCTTGGTTCCAGCTTAGAGATTGCATCTTCATCGCATTTGTTGGTCTTTTGAAGGTATAAAGACTTCACCTTACTCATTAGATCTCTAAATCTAGTTTTGGGTCATTTTATGAGATTTTTGGTTCACATCTTCTAGTTCTTGAAGTTTCAGTGAACTCCAGAACCTTTGTGTGCTTTATTTGACTTTTGGAACATGGTGATGGTTAGAAAAAGGGTCTTTCATTACTTAGTTTGGTGTCCACGCAATTGGTGCAGCCATTAAGAGCTTAAGATTTGAGATCTTGGATTGTTGGGATGTCTTAATGGATAAAGTTGGAAATTTTATCCATCTAGATCTTGAGAAGGTTCATATCTGAGATTTGTGGTTTACGAGGATAAGGGTGAAGAACTTAATCCATTAAATTGTGAGATCCCAGTTCCCATAACGTGATAATATGCTTGCCATGATGTAGAGATTGGTGTCACCATGACTGTTTTGTTGTGTAGCTACCATGATGTGGAAGGCCAGTTGGGCTGAATTTGACTGTTGACTTTGTTACCATGTTGACTTTTGGTTAACTTCAGGGTTTTAGAGTGTAGAGTAAGAGGGTACTTTTATATTAATGATTAGGTGATTAATTGTACCGGTCTTCACTATCAAAGAGTTGTTGTGATAGTCTTCTATTGCAAGGCGTGCCTCCTCACTATATTACCTATGTCATAGTAGGGTGCATGCTAGACTAGTTGAGTCTTATTTGCTGATTGTTGTGATGTGTATTTATTGAATTTTTTATAACTCCAAGACTCTTAATAGTTCGCAGGGTTGCTGATAACCCATAAGGTTGCTGTCCCAGAGGGATGTTGTGAGCCTATAGGACTGTTGATAGTCTTCAGGACTCTTGATAGTTCTAGGGTTGTTGCTAACCTGTAGTTGTTTATTATGTTGTGATGTATGTAATATTTTGGGGAACTCACAAAGCTTCATGCTTGCAATTGTGGATTTAAATGTGTTTCATGTACTTAAGATAATCACGGGAAGGCGAAGGCTTGACTGTACACATTCATCAAGAACTTATGTGATTTCACATTATTATTATACTCTGACTTTTGGGATGATTGTATTTGATACTTATGGTTTTTCTTGACTTGGTTTTATGGAAACAATGTTTTACATATTTTAAAAATGAAATTTTTTGTTGTGAAGGTAGGATGTTACTGTAACTTTATTTACTTGTACACTTTTTTATAATTGTATGTTAACACTTTATGTGTTTATGTTGATAGATATGTCCCTACTACAAATATCTACCTTGGCATTCGAGGTGGTTTTTAGTATAAGCGAGCGGATACTAGATCCATACCTTACAAATTTGTCCACAAATTTAGCAGATGCTTTGGTATTCACCCAAGATTAGGTAAAGAAATTAAGAAAGCCAATTGTAGAAAAAATTGATGAAGTTTTGGAAGATCATGGTGTTGCGAAAGAGTTGGAAGACACGGTAAACAATGGAGGTGGAAAGGAAAAACAACATATCAGTATTCCCAAATAGTTAATTTATATTTGCAAATACTTTGAACTATGAAGATTAGGAATTATTCATTAAATTAGTGTATTGAAACAAAAAGTTACCCTCTTCTTCTAAATTGAACCGTAGACTTTTGCACTTGGTGATACCGTAGAGAAGTTACTACCGGAGACTGTTTCTTTCCGTTGAAGAACCACATAGTTGAAGATGAACCGCATAGTCAAGTTATGCATGAAGATAATATAAGTTACTTTATTAGACATTTCTTGTATTCCATGTATTATCTGGTGAACCATTCATGGTCACAGTAGCTAGTTACTTTTAGATTATTTTACTCTTATGATGTAACTTTTGGGACTCTATAAATAGAGCTTCTCACTTCATTTAATCCTTACCAATTCACTAATTATCAGTCTATCGATCACTGAATGTTTATCAATATCAGATTGTTCATTTCTATATCTTAAGTTATCTTAATTGATACTTAACCGAGTCCATTTTTACTTGTGTTTTTCATCTTATACTAACTTGTGTTTGCATACAAACCTTGTTTCGATTCAACCTCGTGTCTACTTGTTTACTGCTTATTGATATAAACTTGCTGCTATTTATTTTCCTAACATTTCTGCAATCTAACTATTATTATTGTTGAGGTGACAATATCCACTAAGATTAACTTTAATTCCGGAACTTATTATCTTGTACTAACGTTTGTTCAAGTTTTTCTCTCAACTATTGGTATCAGAGCCAAAGTGGTTACCTTTTAATTCCTTTCAAAATCGAAGCTTTTGTTCTCAAAAACTCTGATTTAAAAGTTCTTCTATACCACTAAAGCTCATTAGAAAATTTCCAAAAAAAAAAAAAACAAGGAAAATGGCACAATCTTATTCTCTACATGTTTCAAACAGTGTTGGTGGTTCTACTAGAGCCCCAATACTTGTTTCAAGTGAATATCAACATTGGTCCCAAAGAATGGAAAGATATCTAAAGAGGCTCGGTAGAGATGTGTGGAGATCTGTAGAAGAAGGACCTCATGTCAGTATTCTCACTCCTGTTGCAGCAGATGGTGCTCAAGCAAGACTTGGTGGAGGTCAAGCAGCCATGAACAAACCTACCAATGATGACTTAGAGAAGATATAGAAATATGCAATAGCTGTGACAACCGTCAAATTTCGGTAAATTCAAAGTCAACAAGTCAAACCGGTCAACTCCAACAACCCTTGTATGCTAGAGTTTACGTTATGTAATCACTATACAATTCGCTATTTTAATGAGAAATCATCATTTGGAAAGTTCATGTGTTTGATTTTCCTTAGCCTTAACAGTGCTAAACAACGAACCAAAGCGATAAAACACTATTGCACAATCATCGGGATTGTGTACGACACTAAAACACGGTTTAATGGGGTTTACGAACCTTGCGTTGTGAAGCCGGACACTCAAATTAATCACAAACGAAACCTCTCTAAATCGTTTTCACTCTATCTCTTTCTAATTGAAATCTCTCCCAAATCTCTCCCAAATCTCTCTCAAAAGTTACTTTAACTTTTTGTAATCATTTGGGTCATCTCGACCCTTAACCGGGTCCAAAATCGCTTGAAACAGGATAAAAACGAGTAAAATAGCTTTAAGGATCTGAAACCAAAGCTTCTGGTCCGAAGCTGTGTCCGAGGTCCGAGGTCCGAAGGACCAATGTCCGAAGTCCCGTCCGTCCGAAGCCGTGTCCGAAGTCGTGTCCGAAGTCCGAAGCCGTGTCCGAAGTCCGAAGGTCCGAAGCGAAGCCTCGCAGACAGGCCCTTTTTACCGGTTTTTCGACTACGACTTCGTTTTAACTCCGTTTTAATTCCGTTTTTCATTATTTTAACGTGGGATTTTCACCCAAAACTTTATTTTATAAACTAAGGCCCCAGAATATATAAATCTCCAGGGTTTTTATAAAATATATTAAAAGAATTGGTGATTGATCTAATTATTGAGGGAATATTTGCTTTTCCTTAATTTATGGCAAAAGCAACCCACTACCACCTCACTCTATGATCAGCCACTCTTCCCACTACCCCTTGTCTCCTTAGTGGACCTTTACAGCCAATCTCCAGCTCTTCCCACGTTCTAAGAGCTGGTTGATTGATCCTCTCTCCTCATTCTCCATAAAAACTCTTTCATTCTACACTTAGCAACCAAGAACACTCTCCAAAATTCTCTCATCTTTTCTCTTAACTTCAAGAACTTCAAGGCTTTCTCCAGGGATTTCTTTCTTCAATTAGTAAGTATCTTCATCATTCACATAATTATTAAACTCCATTCTACTCAAATTATTGATATCTTACACAAGTTCCATCTTATTCGGTGTTAGATTTTCGAATCATCAAAACATCTTCTTAGTGTTCTTGAGTTGAACACTTCCTTTCTCTCACTTTCATCTACTGAAACCACATAAGGTGAGTTCATACCCATACATTTACATGTTTTTCTTAAGTTTTAAGGAGGGAATACAAGTAAAATCATCAAGAACACAATTAAACTTTTTCTAACAGATTGCATCAGAAAAGATGGACGTTAATCACAGACTGTTTTGGTCAACTTAAATATTTTAGTTTTCAAAGCTGTTTCAGGTGCAAGTAGTTCAAACTCTTAGCTTTAAAATGACTACTTGCACATCTCCAAATGATTTTTCTACAATTAATGGTGATTTTTACAAAACTGCCTGTCATTTCAGAGGCAAACCCGGACCAGTCTGTGATTATGAACATTTTCACCTCTGTTAGAGATCACTAAAAATCATGATAAAATTTACGAACAAACTAGACTCATATTCCAAACTCTCAAAATTTGCGGATTTGGATTTAGAGCTGTGATGATTTTTCTATAAATTTTCTAAGAACGGTAACAGAAACTGTTTTTAACGAAAAGTTGCTGTTAATTTCATTTCACCTTGTAACATGTTGAGCAAGGTGTATATCTTTATGTGACTATATGTTACTGCAATATATGACATTTTATCTTAATATTTAGACACACATTAGTTTACAACTGGATTTGGTCATATAAAATATAAAGAATAACAAGTGATTATAATCAAAGTACAATCGATACATTCAAACATAAAATAAACTATTTTGAATATAGTTTGCATACATTACCACGTACTACCCTTGGTTGATAAACTATAATAGGTATAGTTTATGATACATTACATAACACATACATTTAAAAAGGGTACATTTATACAAAGGATATTTTCATTAAGCAAGGTACGACCATACGGTACCAAGTTTTCATAACACGTAATTCCGTTAATGACTTTGTGAGACATTTACTTCAAATTACCATTAAGTCATGTATTGTAACCAGAGTCTCCTTAAGGGAGAGCGTGATACTTGTGTATAGATCTATATTGGGTTTGACAAACCCACACCTAAACTGCATGCAACAGTTAGACCGATAGGTCTGGGGTGACAAATGTCATAACATTTCCGACGCTTGAAGAACGTCGTTTTAGGCAACCTTGGTCATAGTATGGTTATAATAAACTCACATAAAGTATTAACAAACATTGGAATTTACGGGAACTTCATTAAAAATTTAACGAGTTTATGTCGATTTAAACTTGCATTGTTTTACTATAAATATGACAAATTACTTGTACATTTCGGTCTTTGGGTTTTAAGACTACATTTACACATTAAGGAAAATATTGGATTTTTCTAACACAAATACTACTTTTACAAACGAAAGGCTTTTAATAATACCAAACAGAAGCTTATGAACTCACCAACCTTTGTGTTGACACTTTTTCAAACAACTTGTATTCTCAGGAAATCATTAAACAGGTAATCAAGTGTATTTGAGGATGGGACGCTAAGGCGTCTACTATTTCATATTTTATCAACATATTGTGATTGATTCGTAAACATGTAATTCATACAATGATGTAATTTTTTTCAATTATATATATATGTTGGTTGTGTTTGCTTGAATTACTATTACAATTGCTGTTATGATACTATACATGAAGTCCTCCACCCCCGGACGTTTCCGCCATCCTTGGTTTGGGGGTGTGACAGATTGATATCAGAGCGCAGTTTATAGTGAATTAAGTATATCAAACCACATAAGATATACAAACTATAAACACAATTGGGACTGATAGTCTCTGATTTGTGCATTTTTCAAATAAATATACTTTTAGAAAATAAATGATTCTTTTTATTATAAAGTATAAATACATGCATACATGCTCACATAGTGTTATAACTAGAAGAACATAAAATAAAAGAAGAGGAGTTGTACATTATGGGTATGCCTTGGTATATGTAAATCAAGTCTGGGAAGGATATAGCCTGATCAACTATATCTGTCTGGGAATTGACTTGCATATACCGGGGGATGGTCAGGATGGACAACAAATCTAACAAAATCGTCTTACCGCTAGTACGCCTCATTCACGAAGCCGGTCTATAAGGGGGGTATAAGGTTGTTGCCTATAAAATGGCAACTTAATGGGTGTCCACTCTCACCCACCGCTTCCTTGATCGGTGGAGGGTCGTTAGCCGAACGGGTAAGACAAGGACTTATAAATTCTCATTAAAAGTATGATGAATATTATAAAGTAACTAAATGCTTTAAGAACTCAAAACTAAACATTTACAAATACTATAGGAGTATTTTGTGTTACTATAATAAAAATATTTTATACTTTCATTTTACCTCATAACCCAATGTATTGGGTCAATAAAAAGTATAAAATCGTATGTATCGTAAACATACCGGAAAACAACGTAATAATATACTTTATGTATAAAAGATTTCTCTCCCTATAAATACACTTTTACTAAAAGTACATTGGTTTACGACTTATGACAGAACCATGCCGCCAAGAAGAAGACCAAGACCTTCCAGCAACACAGCAACACCTCCTCCGCCGCCGCCTCCACAGTTTGATCCCGCGATGTTCCAGGCTGCAGTAACAGCAGCCGTAGCGGCCGCAATGTCGCAGATAGGGACCAACGGAGCTGGTGGTTCGGGATCGGGAGCTACACACTCTAACCACGGAGACAGTACGTGGCGTGCAAAAGAGTGTTCATACAAAGATTTCACAAATGGCAAACCCGACAACTTCAATGGAAGCGGGGGAGTCATCACGTTGATGCAATGGTTTGAAAAGACCGAAGTAGTCTTTCAGGTGTGCTCCTGCCCCGAAGCGAGCAAAGTTAAGTTCGCAACCTTAACCTTCACCGGCCGGGCCCTTACTTGGTGGAACTGCCGGGTTAAGTCACTTACTCTCGAAGTGGCTAGCTCCATAACCTGGGCAGAACTAAAAACGTTGATGATGAAGGAGTACTGCCCGAGAGGTGAAATTCAAAAGCTGGAACAAGAACTCTGGAACCTCAGGATGACGGGCTCTGACCTTGAAACCTACACCACCCGATTCAATGAATTGGCTCTCCTCTGCCCAACAATGGTTACTCCGGAGGAGAAAAAGGTGGAGCGATACCTTTGGGGACTGTCTCTCCACGTGCAAAGTAGTGTCCTGGCTTCAAGGCCAACTACTTTTGACAGTGCCAGGGAGCTGGCACAACAACTTGTTGACCACCGAGCCGGTCATAATACTACAACCACCACCACTGATAAATCAAAAGGGGGAAACAACAAAAGGAAGTTCTGGAACGAAAAGAAGAGCCAAGCAGCACAGGACCCCGCTAAGAAGCAACAAATTGTTGCTGTCCATGCTGCCACTAATGCTGCCACTACTGCTACCACTCCAGCACCACCGAAGCCATATGCAGGAAAACTACCTAAGTGCAACAAGTGCAACTTTCACCACAATGGTGCTTGTAGGGAGATGCACTGTAACAACTGCGACAGGAAGGGGCACACTGCTCGTTTCTGTAAAGCGCCGGCTCAACCAATCAACCAAGTCGCCAGTACGGGGGCAACCCAGACCTGCTACAACTGTGGAGACGCAGGTCACTTCAAAAGAGACTGCCCCAAAGCATAAGCCCCTAATGCTGGTGGAGTAGGAAGAGTCCTGGCAATAGGACATGGGGAAGCAGTCGAGGATCCCACGGTGGTTACCGGTACGTTTCTCCTCAATAACTCTTATGCATGCGTACTATTCGATAGTGGAGCGGAGAGGAGTTTCGTGAGCCACCAATATAAACATTTACTTGAACAAAATCCCCAATCACTAAAGGATACTTATGTAGTAGAAATGGCAAATGGGAAAGTAGAACGCACTAGCGATATATACTCAGAATGTACTCTCACTCTAGACAACCATACATTTAAAATTGACCTGATGCCAGTCACCATAAAAAGTTTCGACGTAATCATCGGGATGGATTGGTTAGTTCCTCACCGTGCCGACATTCTATGTTACGAAAGGGCCGTTCGCCTCAATCTACCAAATGACGAAACCCTTCTTATCTATGGTGACAAACCTAGTGCGAATTTACAAATCATCTCATGCATCAAAGCCCAAAAGTATCTCCGGAAGGAGTACCACGCCTTCTTAGCCCATGTAGTAGACAAGAAACAAGACGTGAGAGACATCAAGGACATCCCCGAAGTGTGTAACTTCCCGGATGTGTTCCCAGAGGATCTTCCTGGTGTACCACTCGCACGACAAGTCGATTTCAGAATTGACTTAATACCCGGAGCTACCCCCGTAGCCAGAGCTCCATACCGCCTCGCACCATCAGAAATGCAGGAGTTGTCCAGTCAGTTGACCGAGCTTTTGAACAAAGGGTTCATCAGACCAAGCTTCTCACCTTGGGGAGCACCAGTCCTTTTTGTAAAGAAGAAGGACGGATCCTTTCGCATGTGCATCGACTATCGGGAACTAAACAAGCTCACCATAAAAAACCGATATCCTCTGCCCCGAATCGACGACCTTTTCGACCAACTCCAAGGAGCAAACTTCTTCTCAAAGATCGACCTAAGGTCAGGCTACCATCAGCTACGAGTTCAAGAAGAAGATATTCCCAAAACTGCATTCAGAACTCGCTATGGGCACTACGAGTTTGTGGTGATGTCCTTCGGTTTAACAAACGCACCTGCGGTATTCATGGACCTAATGAATAGAGTGTGTCGACCCTACCTAGACAAGTTTGTAATCGTATTCATCGACGATATCTTGATCTACTCGCGAAGCGAAGAAGAGCATCGTCTACATCTACGCCAAGTGCTAGAGACGCTAAGAGCGGAGAAGCTTTATGCTAAGTTCTCTAAGTGTGAATTCTGGATTAGAGAAGTGGATTTCCTTGGACATGTGGTAAGTGAGAAAGGCATACATGTGGACCCCTTCAAAATCAAGGCAATCGAGAATTGGTCAGCACCCAAGACGCCAACCGAAATTCGACAATTCCTTGGGCTTGCTGGCTACTACCGAAGATTTATACAAAACTTCTCCAAGATTGCGAAACCACTCACCACCTTGACGCAGAAAGGTGTGATATTCAAGTGGGAAAATAAACAAGAAACTGCTTTCCAAACGTTAAAACAAGCCCTATGCAGCGCACCGATCTTGTCTCTCCCAGAGGGAACCGAGGACTTCATAGTGTACTGTGATGCTTCGAATCATGGCCTCGGATGTGTGCTCATGCAGAGAGGGAAGGTTATCGCGTATGCATCAAGACAGCTTAAGACGCACGAGGTTAATTATACTACGCACGACCTGGAATTAGTAGCAGTGGTATTCGCTTTGAAGATCTGGAGACACTACCTCTACGGCACGAAATGCACTATCTTCACTGATCACAAAAGTCTTCAGCATATCCTCAATCAGAAAGAGCTCAACATGCGACAGAGGAGATGGGTGGAGTTGCTGAATGACTACGAGTGCGAAATTCGTTATCATCCGGGCAAGGCCAATGTAGTGGCCGATGCTCTAAGCAGGAAGGAGTACTCGGGCCGCCGAGTAAAATCCTTAACAATGACAATCCATTCCCACCTGACCATACAAATCAAGGAAGCTCAACTGGAAGCTTTGAAACCAGAAAAGGTGGCAGGAGAGACATTAAGGGGAATGGATAAAAACTTAGAAGTCAAGGATGATGGAGCACGTTATATCATGAACCGGATTTGGACACCGAAGTTCGGTGGACTCCGAGATGTCGTCATGAATGAAGCACACAAGACTCGATACTCCATCCATCCCGGGTCGGGTAAGATGTATCTGGACCTCAAGAAATTATACTGGTGGCCGAACATGAAAGCTGAGATTGCTACCTATGTGAGCAAGTGCCTGACTTGCGCTAAGGTCAAAACCGAATACCAGAAACCATCCGGGCTATTACAACAGCCGGATATACCTGAGTGGAAGTGGGAACGAATAACAATGGACTTCATAACCAAGCTGCCTAAGACATCGGGCGGTCTTGACACAATATGGGTAATTGTAGACAGATTGACCAAATCAGCACACTTTCTACCAATAAAAGAAACCGACAAGATGGAGAAGCTGACTAGAACGTACATCAGAGAGATTGTACGACTCCATGGTGTGCCGATATCCATTATCTCCGATAGAGATAGTAGATTTACCTCACGGTTTTGACAGTCTCTACAAAAATCATTGGGAACTAGGCTTGACATGAGTACGGCCTACCACCCACAAACCGACGGACAGAGCGAGCGAACCATTCAAACGTTGGAAGACATGTTAAGAGCTTGTGTGATAGACTTCGGTAAAGCATGGGATACCCATCTACCGCTTATTGAATTCTCCTACAATAACAGCTATCATACTAGCATCAAAGTCGCTCCATTCGAAGCTCTTTACGGTCGCAAATGCAGATCACCCCTGTGTTGGGCTGAGGTGGGGGATACACAGCTAGCTAGAGGGCAAGTCTCTAATAGCACCCTCACTGGCCCTGAAATCATAAGGGAAACCACAGAAAAGATCGTTCAAATTCGAGAGAGACTGGAAGCGTCTCGCGATCGGCAAAAGAGTTACGCAGACAAACGACGCAAACCCTTGGAATTCCAGGTGGGTGATCGAGTACTACTAAAAGTTTCCCCTTGGAAAGGAATGATACGATTCGGCAAACGCGGGAAACTAAATCCAAGGTACATCGGGCCATTTGAAATCCTTGCTAGGATTGGGCCAGTAGCATACAAGCTTCGATTACCTCAGGAACTTGACAAAGTACATCCCACGTTTCACGTGTCTAACCTAAAGAAGTGTTTGTCTGATGAGACACTCGTAATACCACTTGACGAAATCAAAGTTAACGAAAATCTCCACTTCGTGGAGGAACCAGTCGAAATCATGGATCGGGAAATCAAACGAACGAAACAAAGTCGTATTCCCATCGTGAAGGTACGTTGGAACGCTAAACGAGGACCCGAATTCACCTGGGAACGCGAGGATCAGATGAAACAAAAGTATCCACATCTCTTTCCAAACTCTTGAAATCCCAGTCAAAATGA
The DNA here is from genome assembly GCF_052849685.1 of Lactuca virosa. Taxonomy (NCBI): domain Eukaryota; kingdom Viridiplantae; phylum Streptophyta; class Magnoliopsida; order Asterales; family Asteraceae; genus Lactuca; species Lactuca virosa. The sequence continues at coordinate 229,677,088 of NC_136429.1, forward strand.
AAATTTCGGGACGAAATTCCTTCTAACGGGGGGATGATGTGACAACCGTCAAATTTCGGTAAATTCAAAGTCAACAAGTCAAACCGGTCAACTCCAATAACCTTTGTATGCTAGGGTTTACGTTATGTAATCACTATACAATTCGCTATTTTAATGAGAAATCATCATTTGGAAAGTTCATGTGTTTGATTTTCCTTAGCCTTAACAGTGCTAAACAACGAACCAAAGCGATAAAACACTATTGCACAATCATCGGGATTGTGTACGACACTAAAACACGGTTTAATGGGGTTTACGAACCTTGCGTTGTGAAGCCGGACACTCAAATTAATCACAAACGAAACCTCTCTAAATCGTTTTCACTCTATCTCTTTCTAATTGAAATCTCTCCCAAATCTCTCCCATATCTCTCTCAAAAGTTACTTTAACTTTTTGTAATCATTTGGGTCATCTCGACCCTTAACCGGGTCCAAAATCGCTTGAAACAGGATAAAAACGAGTAAAATAGCTTTAAGGATCCGAAACCAAAGCTTCTGGTCCGAAGCTGTGTCCGAGGTCCGAGGTCCGAAGTCCGAGGTCCAAGGTCCGAAGGACCAGTGTCCAAAGTCCCGTCCGTCCGAAGCCGTGTCCGAAGTCCGAAGCCGTGTCCGAAGTCCGAAGGTCCGAAGCGAAGCCTCGCAGACAGGCCCTTTTTACCGGTTTTTCGACTACGACTTCGTTTTAACTCCGTTTTTCATTATTTTAACGTGGGATTTTCACCCAAAACTTTATTTTATAAACTAAGGCCCCAAAATATATAAATCTCCAGGGTTTTTATAAAATATATTAAAAGAATTGGTGATTGATCTAATTATTGAGGGAATATTTGTTTTTCCTTAATTTATGGCAAAAGCAACCCACTACCACCTCACTCTATGATCAGCCACTCTTTCCCACTACCCCTTGTCTCCTTAGTGGACCTTTACAGCCAATCTCCAGCTCTTCCCACGTTCTAAGAGCTGGTTGATTGATCCTCTCTCCTCATTCTCCATAAAAACTCTTTCATTCTACACTTAGCAACCAAGAACACTCTCAAAAATTCTCTCATCTTTTCTCTTAACTTCAAGAACTTCAAGGCTTTCTCCAGGGATTTCTTTCTTCAATTAGTAAGTATCTTCATCATTCACATAATTATTAAACTCCATTCTACTCAAATTATTGATATCTTACACAAGTTCCATCTTATTCGGTGTTAGATTTTCGAATCATCAAGACATCTTCTTAGTGTTCTTGAGTTGAACACTTCCTTTCTCTCACTTTCATCTACTGAAACCACATAAGGTGAGTTCATACCCATACATTTACATGTTTTTCTTAAGTTTTAAGGAGGGAATACAAGTAAAATCATCAAGAACACAATTAAACTTTTTCTAACAGATTGCATCAGAAAAGATGGACGTTAATCACGGACTGTTTTGGTCAACTTAAATATTTTAGTTTTCAAAGCTGTTTCAGGTGCAAGTAGTTCAAACTCTTAGCTTTAAAATGACTACTTGCACATCTCCAAATGATTTTTCTACAATTAATGGTGATTTTTACAAAACTGCCTGTCATTTCAGAGGCAAACCCGGACCAGTCTGTGATTATGAACATTTTCACCTCTGTTAGAGATCACTAAAAATCATGATAAAATTTACGAACAAACTAGACTCATATTCCAAACTCTCAAAATTTGCGGATTTGGATTTAGAGCTGTGATGAGTTTTCTATAAATTTTCTAAGAACGGTAACAGAAACTGTTTTTAACGAAAAGTTGTTGTTAATTTCATTTCACCTTGTAACATGTTGAGCAAGGTGTATATCTTTATGTGACTATATGTTACTGCAATATATGACATTTTATCTTAATATTTAGACACACATCAGTTTACAACTGGATTTGGTCATATAAAATATAAAGAATAACAAGTGATTATAATCAAAGTACAATCGATACATTCAAACATAAAATAAACTATTTTGAATATAGTTTGCATACATTACCACGTACTACCCTTGGTTGATAAACTATAATAGGTATAGTTTATGATACATTACATAACACATACATTTAAAAAGGGTACATTTATACAAAGGATATTTTCATTAAGCAAGGTACGACCATACGGTACCAAGTTTTCATAACACGTAATTCCGTTAATGACTTTGTGAGACATTTACTTCAAATTACCATTAAGTCCTGTATTGTAACCAGAGTCTCCTTAAGGGAGAGCATGATACTTGTGTATAGATCTATATTGGGTTTGACAAACCCACACCTAAACTGCATGCAACAGTTAGACCGATAGGTCTGGGGTGACAAATGTCATAACATTTCCGACGCTTGAAGAACGTCGTTTTAGGCAACCTTGGTCATAGTATGGTTATAATAAACTCACATAAAGTATTAACAAACATTGGAATTTACGGGAACTTCATTAAAAATTTAACGAGTTTATGTCGATTTAAACTTGCATTGTTTTACTATAAATATGACAAATTACTTGTACATTTCGGTCTTTGGGTTTTAAGACTACATTTACACATTAAGGAAAATATTGGATTTTTCTAACACAAATACTACTATTACAAACAAAAGGCTTTTAATAATACCAAACAGAAGCTTATGAACTCACCAACCTTTGTGTTGACACTTTTTCAAACAACTTGTATTCTCAGGAAATCATTAAACAGGTAATCAAGTGCATTTGAGGATGGGACGCTAAGGCGTCTACTATTTCATATTTTATCAACATATTGTGATTGATTCGTAAACATGTAATTCATACAATGATGTAATTTTTTTCAATTATATATATATGTTGGTTGTGTTTGCTTGAATTACTATTACAATTGTTGTTATGATACTATACATGAAGTCCTCCACCCCCAGACGTTTCCGCCATCCTTGGTTTGGGGGTGTGACAATAGCCTTCTACAAAATCTCGTGTGGTGTTGCTTCTGACAAATTTGACATCATTATCAACTGTGAATCTGCTAAAGAGATTTGGGATGTTCTAAAAAATATCTATCAAGTGTCTAAACAGGCTCAAGACAAGAAGCTTACAACAACTCTCAATGAGTTCACCAACTTTAAAGCCTTACCTGGTGAAAGCCTTTGTGACTCCTTCAAGAGATTCAACCTCATCATCTCCAAACTTTCAAACGCTACCACTGTAAGAAGCAACCACGAACCAAACCTGTAGTTTCTGAATGGTCTGGGTAGACATTGGAACACGGCTAAGATGATAGTCCAAGGAGATAGAAAGATCCAAAATCTCTCACTGTTTTAGTTATATAGTGAACTTCAATCCCAAGAATCTACGGTGTTAAAAGAATGTGCAGACCTTGGTGGACCACTTGCTTTGATGACTCAAACTCCACAGTTAAAAAATCCTTAGTACTCATATCCCATAGAATCATCATACCAACACTCATATGATAGCTCACCGCAGTCGTATGAAGCTGATGCAAAACTTGATGATGAAGAAGAGTTTCAAAATACCATTTCCCTAGTCAGCCAACAGTTCAATAGACTCCTACCACCATCCTTTCGTAAAAACCAATAGTTCACCAAACCACCTTTCAATCACAATTTCAACCCGCAGAGTAACCATCCAAGATATCCCAGAAATCCTCATCATCAATGTAAACCACATAATTCCCCTTCAAAAGAAACACCACAGACGAACAAACCTTCAGACTCCTGTACCACTACCGAAGACAAAGACGGAGTCATTTTTTGCCATAAGTGTCACAAGGAAAACCACTTTGCCAAAGACTTCAAAGCAAATGTGGTAAAAGATAAGGCATTCTACCTCTGAATGGCTCAAGAAATGGAGGAAATAGAAAAGGCAAGAGCTTATGTTCCTCAAGTGAAAAAGGATCATCAAGTGTGGTCCTCGGGTGATGAAGATGAAGAGATTGACAACAACAAGAAAAAAGGGAAAATATGCATGGTGGCAACTAATGAAGAAGACAGATCAACGAACCTATAGAGGAATTACTGCTACATGGTAAAAGATGGAATTCTTAGCATCGTCGAGCAGGTAAAAATTATGATTCAATGTATTGATTACAACATGCATGATTGTGAACCTTACTTAGAAAGACTTAATGACACATGTGTTGTCGTCCTTACAGACTACAACAATGCCCGAGATGAAAAGAACATGGCGACGCAAGAGCTGTACCATGTGAGAGGAAGACTAGAAGACAAAAAGCTTAAGATCACTATGTTAGAAAAAGACTTATTGTTAGAAAAAGATGCTAGAATGTTAATTGAAACTCAAATAGATATTACTTTGAATCAACAGGATCTTGCCCGAAAAGAAATTGTACGTTTGAACCGTTTAATCGAAAAACTATTTAATGAAACTGAAGCAATGAGAATTTAGTTAACAATGGGACTATAGACAACACTTATAATTGGGGATGGTCAAATGCACACTCTACCGATGAGAACTCTCCTCCTCGGTTTGATGCCAATCGTCCCTATGTCCCACCAGACCGGACTTTTCATTATCCAGTCAATGAAATTTTTTTTCCCGAAGACATAAGATGTCACTTCGGTAGACTTCATTAACTTAGCAACAATCATGTCATTGAGAAAATTCTTCCTGAATCCTCGGGTAATCAAGATGATCTCTTACCCATCATTGGCACAATTTGTCCCGGTTATCAGTCCAGTTCAGATGTGGATGAAGAAATTGTTTTGGAAGGACTTGAATTAGTTGTAGACGGTCAATCCTTGCCTTCCAATACATGTCGCAACCAAGAGTTACCAAAGATTTACTCTGCGGTAGTCCAGTCTTCTCTACCGCAGACCCCAGTCAAAAGCATGTACAACTGCTCTTCAGCCCATCTTGCATGAACTACCCATTGATAATTTCGAATTTGGACAATGTTCTCAGAATCATGAACTTTATAGTTCAGATGACTCAAGTCCTCGATTTTTACCTCAAACAAAAAATTCCATGAAACCTCAACTAAATGTTTCTGATGTTTTTCCACCAAAGATAGAAGCAAAATTAGCTCTGGAAAAGGAGATCAGATCCCGACGTGAAAAGCAGGAAGCTGATTCCAAAATAAAAAATTTCAAAAACCAAACCAATTTTTCTGACAAAAGGAATTTTGAAAAACCCACTACTGTAAAAAACTTTTCAAAATCCACTGCAGTTGATGGATCGTGCAAAAAGTCATGTACAGTGACTAAATCTCTTGACTCAAACAAAACTGAAAAATTTCAAAAGGAGGTCACGTCAAAATCATCAAATTCCTTAAAAGACACAAAAATGAAGGGTATTTTACACAATTTACAAACTTCAAATTCCTTCCATCAGTCAAATGGTTTAAACCTGCGATAGTCTCTTTCAAAAAACCTTTTCAAAATCCAGTGGACAATACCAAGGGACACCAACCACGGACCAGTCACAAACAAAAGACCACACCCTCCAGACCGTTGACTAGGTATGGTCTGTGGATTAATGAAAATAACTTATCTTTTTGCTTTTATCCACTGCCATCAAAGACTTGTCCAATCCCAACTAGAAAAACTCCAAAAGATGTAACACATCGTGGTTCCAAACAAACATTAAAAAAGAAATATGTTTCCATTACCCACATGCATGCATCTGTTAAGAAAGTTTCCCATGCTACCACGGGCTCCAAACTTGTTTGGGTGCCCAAACTAACCAACTGATTGTGCAGACAATGTGCAAGGAGGAACAAGAAGAAGAATGGTTAATCGATAGTGCTTGCTTCTTGCACATGACTGGAAGGTTGGAACACCTTCGTGATTTCAGGCCAATCAGTGGTGGTGGACACGTCACCTTTGGGAAAAAAACAAACGGGATTATCAGGGGTTATGGAGTATTGACTACGGGGAGCTTCTCTATTCAATGAGTTGCTTACGTAGAAGGTCTAAAACATAATTTGATCAGTGTGGGTCAATTATGCAAAGTTGGTCATCGGGTTGAGTTTGATAGTGAATATTGCTACATCATGGCGAATGACAAACACTTGCTTGAAAAAATCTAAAGCCGAAGGGACAATGTATCCATTGGATGTCTCACTGATCATTAGCAAACCGCAGTTGTGTTTTCTGTCAAAGGCAGTGTCTGAAGTGAGTTGGTTATGGCACCACAAACTTGCTCACCTCAACTTCAGATACATCAAACACCTGGTAACTGAAGAATTAGTCTGTGCACTACCAATCTTGAAGTACAACAATGATACTTTATGCCCAGCCTGTGAATGTGGTAAACAAACTAAGGGTAGCCATCCTTTAATAGTTGATTCTTCAATCATTGAACCTATAGAACTACTTCACATTGATCTCTGCGGTCCATCAACCGTATCCAATCTTCAGCACAAGAAATACATTATGGTCATAGTTGATGACTTTACTCGCTTCACTTGGGTCTTCTTCTTTAGACTCAAGTCAGACACACCGCAGATCATGATCAACTTCATCAAGGAAATAGAGCTCCAGATAAAACTACCAGTCAGACAGCTAAGGAGTGATAATGGCACCGAATTTACTAATCAGCTCTTAAATAGCTTTTTAGTTTCTAAGGGAATCAGCCATAACTTCTCGGCACCTTACACACCACAACAAAACGGAGTAGTTAAAAGAAGGATTAGATTATTAGTCAAAGCAGTTAGATCAATATGTTGAATTTTGCCAATTTACCTCTCTACTTCTGGGTAGAAGCAGTGGTAACTGCATGCTTTGTTCAAAATCGAAGGATTATTTGCAAACGCCTCAACAAGACTCCTTATGAAGATCAAAACAATCGAAAACCCAATATCCGATTCTTTCACATTTTTGGTTGCAGGTGTTTTGTGATAAAAAACAAGGATCATCTTAACAAGTTTGCACCGAATTCAGATGAAGTCATTTTTCTAGGTTACTCAACCAAAAAATTTGCATACAGGGTTCTCATACGGTGTATAAGACGAATAGTCGAAAGCTTTGACGTCAAATTCGATGACAATTACGTCTGCAGCACTGGTCCTTCAAAAAAAACAAAGTTCATCTTGGAAAGTGATATACCAACCTCATCGGGTCCGTTAAACATATTTGAAGTTAACTATAATGACCTCTTCGATCCTGCAGAGACAACACATCTTTCAGAAATTTTGTTGTCTCCGATAGCCCAACAACAACATGCAGAAGTATCTGGACTAATCCTGTCTAAAGGAACGTCATTCAACACTTCCACCTCACTGGCTGATGGGGAAAGTTCAGTTCTTTTGGAAGTTACAACCATCGAGGTTCCAGTATTTGAAGATGATGCTCCAACACCTACCCGTAGACCAACCAATCAATCATACATATCTGAATACTCTGAGGAAGAAGAAGTTGAAAACATTGATAGAAGAACGGATCCAAGAATTATTAATTACTCGTCAGTCATGGGAGAACCGACGTAACTGGTTCAGGGGGAACCATCATCGGTTCAGGGGGAACTCCCATCTACAATCCAGGGGGAACTTCCATTACCTACCACATAACCAATCTCAACAGTCCAAGACTAATCTAAGGGTTGTCCATACATCGAGGGGGAACTACCTACTTCAAGTAGACCTGAAGAGTCCTATGAAGTAGAGAATATTCCCTCAACCGTAGCCGCAGACCATCAACAATCTCACCTAGACATTTAGACGAAAGATCACCCACCGGGTAAAATCATCGGCAACCCGTCTTTAAGTTTTCAAACTCGTTCTTCTGCTGATTTAAATAACCATTGTTATTATGCAGCATTCATGTCATCCGTCGAGCCCAGAACCAAAAAAGAAGCACTTATGGAGCCCGATTGGATCATTGCAATGCAAGAAGAACTTGTTGAGTTTGAACGTAATAAAGTTTGGAAATTGGTACCGAAGCGAAAAGGTCACACTATTGTCGGTACAAGATGGGCTTACAAAAACAAGTTAGATGAATTAGGCGTGGTAATACGAAATTAAGCACGCTTAGTTGCAAAGGGGTATAGTCAACTTGAAGGTGTTGATTACGATAAAACATATGCACCAGTTGCTAGGATGGAAGCCATACGTATTTTATTAGCGTATGCAGCTCATAAAAACATCAAGGTCCATCAGATGGATGTGAAAAGTGCTTTCCTAAATGGTGAACTGAAAGAGGAATTTTATCAGCAACAACCTCCAGGATTTGAAAGCTAAGAATTTCAAAATTATTATTATAACCTGTAGAAAGAAGTCTACGGTTTAAAGCAGGCACCTAGAGCATGGTATGAGACTCTTTCGGAGTTTCTTGTCTCTTCAGGGTACAAAATAGGTGTGATTGATCCCAATTTATTTAGACGAGCAAATGACAAACATTTAATGCTTGTTTAAATCTATGTGGATGATATCATCTTCGGTTTAACGGATTAGGGAATGGTGGATGAATTTGAAAAGCTCATGAAAAGAGAGTTTCAAATGAGCATGAATAGAGAGATTAACTTCTTTCTAGGTCTTCAGGTTAAACTAGTTCCCTAAGGGATTTTCATCCATCAAGAGAAATACACCACTAAACTGTTGAATAAGTTTTCAGTGGATAATTTCTCCTTGGCAAAGGTCCCTATGGCCTTTGGGTACAAAATCTCAGCTGATCCTACCAGAGACGCAGTTGACCACAAGATTTATCGAGGAATGATTGGCTCATTGATGTACCTCACTGCTAGTCGACGAGGCATTGTGTTTGCTATGGGTTTATGTGCTAGATACGAATTAGATCCCAAAATATCTCACTTGACCGCAGCCAACCAGATCTTCAGGTATCTAAAAGGGAGTAAAGACTTGGGTATTTGTTACCCTGCGGGTAACTACTTTAGTCTTCAAGCTTTTACAGATGCAGATCATGCCGGATGCAGACTCGATCGAAAGATCACTTCGGGTGGATGTTAGTTTTTGGGTGGAAGATTAGTTAGTTGGTATTCAAGGAAACAAAACTGTGTTTCATTGTCTACCGTAGAGGTGAATATGTGGCCGTTATCAGTTGTTGCTCGCAAGTCCTTTGGATTAAAACACAACTTTTAGACTACGGATACAGGATGCTACGGGTACCCATCTATTGTGATTCAGAGAGTGCAATAGCGATTTCTCATAATCCTATTCATCAGTTGAAGACGAAACACATAGAGCTACGGTACCACTTCATCAAATACCACATCGTTAAAGGTAACATTGAACTTATTTTTGTGCCAACTCATGAAGAAATAGCTGATGTTTTCACCAAAGCACTCGACTCCACAAAACTGAATGGAGTTTTTGAAATGTTAGGGATGATGAACCCTGAATCGTAGTTCTTCTTGGAAGCATAGGTATTGCATACCTCATTAGGTCTCCGGGTGAGAATAAACTGCTTCTTTTCTTTTCAAAACTAAATTCTTGAAGCACTTTATCCACTGCAGTCTATTTCTAGAATAACTGATAGAGTATACACTTCGTAATCGCTCCTGGGTATACTTTGTATACTAAAGTTACTTGTGATCTATGTACTCTACTGGTCTCCTTATTTCCTTTATTTCTAACCTTCATGATCTAGTTTGTCTTTTAGCTACCGTAAACGCATTAAATGCTACCGCATATGCATTAAATGAACCCACAGTCATCACTTCATAAATACCTTAAATGAAAACGTGTGCTACTTAATGAAATAAAAAAAAACATTCATCAAACATTTATTTTGCCGCACATGTACTTCATTCCCTTTTCAAATGACTTTCATCAGTCTGGCCTATTTTGGATAAAAAGAAAGAGAACCAATTTGCCTTCTGTAAAATCATTTTGCAAATCCTTTCCAATCACATCGAGTAACCGTTGGGGTCTAATCCATTCCACTTCCCCATTTTTCACAACGGATAACCCATTTTCACCCCACGTTTAACAGGCATGTCATCATGGGCCTACAAAACATTTAATGCTCCCTTTTTCCCGAAAAATATTTATTTTTCATTTATTTTAATTTGAGCTTATAATGGTAAAAACCCAAAGGTTTTTAACTTTAACATCCGTAATTAAATTAATATCAATACTTTTTGAAATCCGGAGGTATAAAACCCCCTTTTCTTCCCAAGAGAGCATTTACGCTTTCTGAACTCTCAGACGATCTTCATCTCTTTCACTTTCTTGCAAAAATAGTTTCAAGCAAGTTCTTCAAATCTTTTTCCTACAACAGTGGTGAAGTCAGGCATCTCAAAGAAACAGTCCAAAGCCTCTGGTTCAGCATGGCCAACTGGGTCAGAATCCACGATCAAAAACCTAACTCCTTCGATAGCAGCCAACAATTACAAAGAAATCTTTCAAGATCATCCATCTTACAATGAAGCCATCAAACTGTTGATCAAGTTTCTTCCAACTCACCCTCTGTCTGGAGCTTTCGATTCCTTTACTAAAGCTGTACCACAAGAAGTCATGTACAAGTGTTCATTCTCTGCATTCAGACCTCATTACAAACCTCAAGAATTTCATGTCACCTCATCGGTGATTCTTTGGTATTTTTGGCAAAAGAAAAGTTTCTTGCTGCAATCAACCTCAGGGTTCTTCCTTCAACAAAGTTATACTCTCCAAGCACAACTGATGTGTTTTCTGCACTTTATCAAATGGGGTATTTGGCAAAACTCAAAGGCATAGGAGAATTCAAGAAAAGAAAATTCCCTGCTGTTTGGCAATTTGTTTGTCATTTTGTGATTAGGTGTCTCTCAGGCAGAACAGGAGGGACCTATAACATGGGAAAACAACTTCGGGACATCGTATGGAGTATCTACACTGCAAATGCAGTCAACTATTGGCAAATCATCTGGGATGGTTTTCTGCGATACATTTTCAAGGATTCCCCGAAGGAAGGCATGACATAACTCACATTTGCAACGTTCTGGTCATTGTGTCTTGTTGATCTACACAAGGATGTTAAACTTGTTCTCAGCTCGCGATCTTAAAAAGTACAATCCTTCCTAGGATCAATCTATTTTTGGTCTCATTCGCCGATTGCCAATGTATATTCTGGAGTCCATTGAAAAACGCTCATCCGGGGCGGTGTAGCCGACATCATAATGTCGTTTTTGTCGTGCCACGTCAGAGTAACACGGGTGTGTTGGAAATTATAGAGGTAATATTGTAAGTTAGCAAGTCTCCTCTATCCCACATTGGTGGGGGAAGAAACCTTTTTGTAGGTTTATAAGTATTTTCCCTTGATATGCCTTCAAATGCTTTAGTGGATCAAAGGAATGGTCCAAGCCCACACACGCGCGCCTAGCCTAGCCTAGAACTAGCTGACGCCACGAGTGCACAAAATGGCGCGATATAGGCGCACTTGGAACTTCACTGGGATCTGAGGAGGTTTTATTTTGGCAACGTTCGCGTCAAATCGGTTTGATCGATCTGGTCGAACGGTTGACTTTGTAGATATGGCAACATAATATTCTTGAAGGGTTAGAAAATGGCTAACTTGGAGAGCATGTCGTCGCCCTAGGGTTTCTAGGGGCCGGCCCATGTGGGCCTCTTTTCTGCCCTCTATGGTTTAGATTCCTGAAAATACAACTCCTTAGGAGCCGTATTTGATAATCACGAAAATGGAATGCTCTCTCGTTCCCTGTGCGATTTCTTCCCGGTTTCTCAATATTCACTTTGTGTTTATCGTTTTCCATTACTGTTGGAAAATCGGTAAATATGCATTAAATCCTGGGGTTTTACTCTGTTGCTTAGAGGCGACAGAAGTGAATGTGAAAATCTTTAAGGATTGGAGTCCGATCCATACAGTTATTCCACGTTCAAGATCAGCTGTCAATAGGTCGGGTTTACATTATTATGTTGTTTTAATTTCTTCCTGTGAGAACAAGTTAGATCTGATGCGCATGTACAAGGTTTGAAAACTCAAACCTTGAGTAAATGCTTAAGATCAATGTCTGCTTGCTAATAAATGTTCTAGTCAAGCCTGGATAGACCAGTCAAGTCTGAGTTAATGCATTCAACAAATAATCAAGCCATAAATGAAGAATGAGAATAAATATCAAAGTAAGGTTAATAAATGAAGAACAAGAAGAATGTTTGAAAGAGAATTGAATTAACTTAGTAAATTCCAAAATGAGTGAAAGATCCGTCGTCTAACTTTGCATTGAAAGCTCCTATAAATAGGAGTGTGTGAAACATGGTACAAACTGATAAAAATACATAGGACCGGATAAAAGGAATGATTCTTACATTCTGATTGTCCAAGTTGACAAACAGACTATGTCCTATGAAATGTCTAATCATGCAAAGTGACAAAAGTAATTAATACACAAAGAGACAAAAAAAAATAGTGACTCTAGAATAGCACACATTCCGGACATAATGTCCATTCCGGAATGTCTTCACTTCTGAACTTCTTATCTTCTTCTCTCCAAGTCCGGACAGATTCCGGACTATTCTTCACTTCGGAACTCTTGCTGACTCCGGAATTGACATTTCGACTTATGATTGCTAGAGGTTCACTTTCAGGTTCCAACAATCTCCCCCTAAGTGAACTTAGCAATCCAGTCAGCTTAGATGGCTTCTTCCTTGATGAAGGTGTAGGCTCTGAACAACCATTCTCTGAATTCAATGTACCAGGCCAGTTGACTCACAAACTTTGCTTTGACCTTTTCCGGAGCTTCAGACTTGGATGCACGAGAAATGAACTTCCGAAGGGCTTTGGTAGGAACTAGGTGTTTGTCAAGGACTTGGAAAACGTCCTTCTTGTTTGTCTTCCTCGTTGTATAGACAAACCCTAGAACTGGGTCATCGATTGGACCATCTGCAAGCAATTCAGCTTCTGGAAGGACAAAGTTGATTTTCGAAACAAAGTTTTCAGTTCCGAATAAGTGGGCCAGCTCATAGTCGTATCTGCAAAACTCCGCGACGTAGTCCTTGAGGAAACTCAAAGCAGCATGGTAAGCACCCATGCTGATATCATCGTTTTGAATTCCTCGGAAGTGAGCAGCCAATGTGAGAATGTCGGTCGGATTCATCGAAGGGAAATTAGCCTCAGTGATGGTCCGTTGAGTTGGTTTGTTCCGGAGGATGTGAAATCGAAATAATGGGCAGTTGAGTTCGAACTTCACTAAGATTTTTCTTCCAAAACCATGGACTTTGGTAATTCTTTTCCTCGTCCACACTTCCTTAAGAGGTTGTGCATTCTTGGAGTAGAATGTTTCAAGCCTTTCACGCTTAGTCCGGAGGATCACTTCCGGATCGTCATTGGGGTGAAGAGGAGTGAATTTGATGTAGTATTTGTTGTATGGAGAGAGAGGAAGATCGAGCTGTTCGGAGTCATTTTCCGGAACATCGTAATACATGAAGGGAATGATTTCATGATCACGGAGAATGCCTTTGCGGCATAGAGGAGATATTTGTCACACCCCCGAACCAGACGACGGAAACGTCCGGGGGCTCGTGTGACTAACAATTGAATAATCATCACAATGAATATACATGAAACATAACACATTCATCACCAACATTACATAATACAACCAGCATTGTTCACATCAAGTACATTGTTAAAACACAAAAGTTCCAATTGTTAAAAGTACGATAAGTACTGTTACATAAAACGAAACCATACACACCTGCATATCTTCCAGCTTAACTATTACCTGAGAATACAAGTTATTTTGAAAACGGTCAACATATATAATGTTGGTGAGTTCATAAGTATATTTGAGTAAAATTCTTTGTATCTTTCATAAAAACCCAGAAAATCTGATATTTTCTGTAAAATGTTTTGAAAATGATGTGAAAATCGAGTATAAATGCATGTGTGAATTTCATAGTTAAAACATGTATTAGTGTAGTTTAGATTCATTGTATTTTGAATAAATGATAATTGTATATGAATAATTTCCCCAGAAAATCCGATATTTTCTGTTTTATAACATCGTTTAGATTCTTGCATTGACACAATTAAATAATTTATCTTCAAAAGGTTATCTTTTCGTATTGAATCCCTATATGAGCCGTTATAACCATGCATGATAATGACTAGGTCGCCCGTCTTGGTATTTTTCCAAATGCCGATCTTGCTAAGGATGTTGTCGCCCTAGACTGGCCTAGTTTAGCTGTAGCGAACATCTAAGGCATGGGGGTCACCCCGTATAGATTTATACACAAAATCCCGCTTTCCTACCAGGAAAATCTGATTATAACTACAGGCTATGATTGTATTTGCCACACTTGGGGAGATTTACCGAGTACTGCTTGGAAGCATTTGGCGTGGATGAGGCTGGAGCATGTGGTGTGGCAGTAGCTTGTGTTGCAGCATGGACCGACACCGTTTGTTGCTTCTTAGACGATTCCGAGTTTTACTTCCCTTTTCGCTTGTTGTTTTTCCCCTTCTTGTTCTCTTCTTCCTTCTTAACCTCCAATTCCACTGTCTTGGCACCCTTCTTATTGCCATGATCGTACAGTTTCTTGGCTAGTCTCTTGGCGCTGTCAAACGTCGCAGGGTATGCCGCAATGACATTCCCTTGGATAGGTGCAGTCAATCCCCAGATAAACCTCTCGATCTTTTTCCCTTCTGAGGTGATCATTCCGGGATACAGAAGAGATAGCTCACTAAACCGGGATATGTATGTGTCAATATTGGAGTTTTGAACCGTGAGGTTCCACAACTCTTGTTCCAACTTCTGAATCTCATCTCTAGGACAGTATTCTGCTAACATCATCTCCTTCAGCTCTTCCCAGGGCATCGTGTTTGCCACCGGGAGTGTCATGGCCTCTATGTGGCCATTCCACCAGGAGAGGGCTTGGTCAATGAACGTGCAGGCTGCGAACTTGACCTTACACTCATCCGAACACCCTCAGATTTCGAAAATAGACTCTACTTTCTCGATCCAACGCTTCAGGGCTATGACGCCTCTTGTCCCATTAAAGGTCCGAGGTTTGGCGTTGGTGAAGTCCTTGTAGGTGCATGTTCGAGTGGCTCCGTGGTTTGTCCCTTGATTGGTGCTCCTGGCTCCCTGCCCGTTGCCTTCTCTGTTATTTCCATTGCGAATCTGCGCCAGTACTGCAGTGACCGCAGCAGACACTGCTGCCTGGAATGCAACCGAGTTTATCTTAGGTGGGGTCGGTGTTGCGTTGTTTCCACGGTTGGGTCTTTGAGGCATCTTTCTGTCATGGAATGGAAAGATGTTGAGTGCCTATGGTTTTTGCGATTTTGTGATCCTATAGACTAGGCGTATAGCATGTACTTAAGTATTTTCACACATTGACATAAAACAAGGAAGTAAAACATATAGCAGATAACAATGTCATGATAAAACATAAAGCATTTTCATTAATACTAATAGTTTTGATACATGAAAATTTGCCAGATGACATACAGTACATGGAAATATAAAATCCGGCAGCATGACGACTCTATTAGTAGTGTGATCACTTAAACATAGAGTCGATAGTACATAGCATAGATCACATAACATAATACTGGCGAAAGATACGACTGGTCCTAGTCATGGTGAGATGCGTCAGGGGGTGGTGCTGAGGAAGTGGATGCTCCCTGAAGGCGAGCCACCTGTCGCTCCGTGCCTCGGAGTCGAGTCTCCCACCTCAGGTGTCTCATGTGGAACTCTCGGATAACCTCTCGCGTTTCCTGCTGCGCCCGCTCAACCCTAGTCCGCATCTGGTGCATCTGATCGGTGGTGCTCTGAGCCAGATCGCCGGTATCCCTCAATCGTCTCACCACGACTGGAAGAGCTCGATCAGCCGGTCCTCCCTCCCTCAAGTCATAGAACACACATGCCATGCCCAACGGGGGTCGCTGTCCTGTTGCTTGCTGCATCTCCAAATTTCGATACCCCAGGGAGGTGTAAGGCCACTCGGGCCCATTCGGTGAGCCGACACCCTCACTGGGTATGGTGGGTTAATGACTTCAGACTCTGCGTCCAAATCATCATCGTTGTCGTCACCAGACTCTTCTTCACCATCGTCTGCCACAGGTTCTGCAGGTCCTTCTTCAATTTCCTCTTCAGGTTCCTCTTCAGGTTCCTTTTCAGGTTCCTCATCGGATTCCTCTAGCCATCCGTTATTTCCCTGATTGGGAAAGTAAGGATCTCCAGGGTGGTGGAAACCAGCCATACTGACTACACGAGAGTGCATATATAAGTCATATTTTAATTACTGACTTAGTATTTTTAATTATTTGTGTTTGGGTTCCCTAGAGTTATTGGAGAGTGGGGTAGGCTTGTGGATTCATTTCCCGCTGTGATTACTCCCGAACACATGTTGGTAATATTCTGAATAAATATAGTTGATCAGGCTATATTCATCCCTAATATCACTACATAACTGCCCAGGTTTAATCATAGCGTTCAATCTCCTCCAGAAGCTTTTATTAGATGTTGTTAGATTATTATCCTAGTATGCGCACATAAGTGTGAAAGTTTTATTTTGTTCAGAGTTATTTAGTCCCATTGTGTTTATAGTTGCATATCATGTATGGTTAGATATGCTAGTTCACTATAAACATTGCTCTGATACCAACCTGTCACACCTCCGAACCAGACAACGGAAACGTCCGGGCTCGTGTGACTAACAATTGAATAATCATCACATTGAATATACATGAAACATAACATATTCATCACCAACATTACATAATACAACCAGCATTGTTCACATCAAGTACATTGTTAAAACACATAAGTTCCAATTATTAAAAGTACGATAAGTACTGTTACATAAAACGAAACCATACACACTTGCATATCTTCCAGCTTAACAATTACCTGAGAATACAAGTTATTTTGAAAACGGTCAACATATATAATGTTGGTGAGTTCATAAGTATATTTGAGTAAAAGTCTTTGTATCTTTCATAAAAACCCAGAAAATCCGATATTTTCTGTAAAATGTTTTGAAAATGATGTGAAAATCGAGTATCAATGCATGTGTGAATTTCATAGTTAAAACTTGTATGAGTGTAGTTTAGATTCATTGTATTTGAATAAATGATAATTGTATATGAATAATTTCCGCAGAAAATCTGATATTTTATGTTTTATAATATCGTTTAGATTCTTGTATCGTTAAATAAGTCGTTTTGCATTGACACAATTAAAGAATTTATCTTCAAAAGGTTATCTTTTGGTATTGAATCCCTATATGAGCCGTTATAACCATGCATGATAATGACTAGGTCGCCCGTCTTGGTATTTTTCCAAATGTCGGTCTTGCTAAGGATGTTCTCGCCCTAGACTGGCCAAGTCTAGCTTTAGCGAACAACTAATACGTGGAGGATCACCCCGTATAAATCTATACACAAACTCCCGCTTTCCTACCAGGAAACTCTGATTCTAACTACAGGCTACGATTGTACACTCGGAGGTGCCAACCGACACGTCTCACTGGATTCTCAACCCCTTTTTGTTCTATGTTTAATGTTTACGAATATGTGCTATGTTTTTGTATTCGAAAGGTACATATAAAAGTATACGAAGTTTAATGATTACGCAAAGGTATAGTTACGGTCTATTAACATGTGAAATTTTCATTCCAAGCCCTATTAGCATGTAATTAGACCACAAAGGCCCAATAACATGTACAAGGGTAATTTAGGCCCAATAGGCATGTAAATGGGCCACAAAAGCCCAATAACATGTAATCCTTACTTAGGCCCAAATTAACATGTAAGTGGGTCCCAAGACCCAATAAACACATCATGGAAAACATTGGGCTCAATATACACTTAATTGGGCCCTTAGGGTCCAATGGCCAAGTAATGTGTATATTAGGCCCAATAAATAGTTATCGACGTATTCCGTTCGTTTGTATTATTCTGTTGTTTGTTTTAGCTCGGGGTTTAATAGATTGATGATAAAAATCCTCTTTTCGTAAAAACGACGTTTTTGGCCAATGATCCTCCAAATTTTAATTAAGGCCCAAAGTTTTGTAAAAATGACACTTTAGTCCATAATTTATAAAAATTTGCAATTTTGTCCCAAATGTCTAAAAATTTACGGTTTTAGCCCAAAAAGTTATATTTTCACATTTAGAACCCTGTTTTGCAGAAAAGTGCATTTTCAGCCCCTTGTTTGTTAAAATTTACACTTTCGGCCCAAATTTTGGAAAATCTTACATTTTTGGTCCGATTTGAAAATAAATGCTATTTTCACCTCTAAATTTGGTTTATTCACATTTATGACTCAAACTTTGGCCAAATAACATTTTTAACCCCAAAACTTCATTTTTTTCGCAAATTGGGCCCAAAACCGTGAGGCCCAAAGTTTTGGCCCATTAAGCCTAAATTTTCATTTTTGGCCCTTTTTAAAGTTTGTTTGACATAAAAACACCTTTTTATACATGTAGGATCTGTTTGGCCCTTATAAAAACATAAATGTCACTTTTAGCCCTTATCTTTTGTTTTCTTGACAATTTTGACCTCTAACAAGTTTTTTGTTGAAATCTTTTGTATCCTAAACATGAAATCACTTTTGGCTTGATAATGTGATGTATATAATGTCATAGTTCATAGATATTTGCTAAATAATACTTAACATTTCGAGATTTGCTAAGATCTAATACCTTATTACCAAATAAACTAAGGATTCACACAAAACATGCATATAACATATAGATCTACACATTTTACTTGCATTCGCTCCTAAAAATCATATGAAAACCGAAAACAAGGGGGTATGAACTCACCTTTGCTTTGATGTTTTGGCTTTGAAGAAGAAATGAAGAAGATTTTTGATCCTAGCAAGCGTTCTTGAGTGGATTTCGAACTTAAGAAGTTCTAGGAAGCAAAATCACAAAATAGATGTTGATATGGAGTGATTTAGCTAAAGAATGAAGCAATTCAACTTGAGTGTACAAGATCTTACCAACGATTGATGATATTAGTGAAGAACCTTCTTGGAACGCATGCAAAAATCTCGAAAATCTTGATGGAAGGAGGAGTATTCTTGAGATATTTGAGAGTGTTTTGAAAAAGTGTGTGTGTGTGTGTGTTGTGGCTCTCGGTCGAGAGTAGAAGAAGAGAGGGGAGAGAGAGAGAGAGAGAGGTGAGGTGACTAGCATGGATATATGGTGGTCCTTGCATGGGTATATGATGTATAAAATGGAGGTGGCACCTCCAAGTCAACCCTCCCCAATTCACTTTTTTTCTCTTTTTTTTTTATTTTATACATGGGCCGAGATTTTAGGCCAAGAAGAAAAGGTAGAGTAGTTTGGGCCCATTAACTTTAGTTAGGATATTTAGGTCCTAAACATAAACTTTTTCGGCCCATTGGGCCTTTGGAAGCATTCACGACCCAAATAGAATAAAAGAATGGGCTTATGGCTCATTAAGGTTAATTGGATTAGTTATGGCCCAATAAGGCCCATTAGGGTTAGAATGAATCATTCTAGACCCAAATGGTCCAAAATGTTTTTATATTTATGAATTGGGTCCAATTAGGATCCAATTAGGGCTTCTAAGTCCAATAAAGTTGAATTGGGTGCTTATTGGTCCATTAGGCCCAATAAGAAATTTCTAGTCCAATATGGACTCAAACCATGGTTCTGAGGGCTTCAGACTCTTTGAGGAACATAATTGATGAATCTAAATGAGCATTGAGTGAGATTTACTTAGAGTATAAGATTTACATTGGTTGAATGGTTACACAGAAATAGAATTTCCTAGCTAAAATGCTAGATGTGACAATATTCCACGCATCGGATCAGGATTATCCTTGAGAGCTTGGATCCGTATGTTGTCCTCTAATGCCTTGTTAATTTCCTCCTGAGACCATCCGTATTAATCACATTTTGAGGAGGGGGATCCTAAATTAAGAACAATATCTTTTGGGAAAGATATGGTGTTGGAGTGTTGACTTTATCTAGACTATGACACAAGTTAACACCCATACCCTCATAGGACAACCCTCAGTCACTATTCCTCCCTACCTAGTCAACTATTTGTCCTTTGACACCCCTCCTCCAGCTGCATAGCTTCATCAAAAGCTGGAAACTCTCATATCTCCTTTCACTTTACTCACTCTCTCTCACCAAAAAGCAAACACCACTCTCTCTCTCACTTTCCTTCTCTAGAACTCGAGATTTCAAGGCTATTATTGAGCTTTTCACTTCAGTCTTGGTAAGTATATTCATCCTACATTTGAATACTCTACAATCCTTCACTCAAATTATGAATCTCTTATACAAATATCATCATATTTGTGCTTAGGATCTTCGAATCTTCAAGTATCTCCCAAGTGTTCTTGACATGGAAACCTTTCTTATTCCACCTTCATCTCAGCGAATAACTCAAGGTGAGTTCATACCCCCACATTTTCATGTTTTTCTTCAAGTTTTAGGGGGAGAATACAAGTTAAAAGACCAAAAATTTAACTAAACTCGAACATCAGCATTCAACAGGAAAGTTTGGTTCCATTCACGGACTGTTTTGACCATCTTAAACTTAATATCTTCCAAAACTGTTTAATATGCAAATAGCTCAGGTTCTTACCTTTAAAATTACTACTTGTACATCTCCATACGATTTTTCTACAATTTATGGTGATTTTTACAAAACTGCCTATCATTTCAAAAAGGAATTCGGACTAGTCTATGAATATGAAAATTTTCACACAAGTTAGAGACTTCTAAAAATCATAATAAAAAGTATGAATAAACTAGACACGTTTTCCAAACTCTCAGAGTTTACATATTCAGTTTTTGACTTCGTATGATTTTTCTATGACTTTTCAAAAAAAAAGTGTAGAAGAGTTAAAAACAAGTTAACAGCTTACAATATTCATAACACTTTGTAACATGTTGAGCAAAGTGTAACCTTTGATGACTTGTATTTTGCATGTGTTTATCTGTAGTGATATGTTTATATAACTTAAAATACTCTATCAGGTATAAGGGTCCTTTGTAATTACAAATAATGCAAGATGAAATATAATAAGTATAGTTATGCATTGGTTAAACTATTACATATACATGAAGGGTCTTACTACAATAATATCGGATTTTCAACTTCTACACAATAAACTATAATAGGTATGGTTTAGGAAATTCACATCACTAATTTGGTACACAAAGGGGGATTTCACTCCCACCATAGAAAGGGTTCTTACTCAAACACTACACGTAAACTCGTTAACGTAAGTTGTGAGACAATTCTTCAAATGTACTCTTAGAGTACGGGTTAAAAATTCATGTAAGTTATAACCAGAATCTCTTGTAGAGAGAGCGTGATAATTATGTATAGATCTATATTGGGATTGACTCCTCACACCTTGCTGCTAGCTACAGCGGGACCTGCAGGTCTACGGGTGACAAAAGTCATAACAAATTTTAACGTCTGAAAAACGTTGTAACAGGTCATCCGGTTGTAGCATGGTTATAGCGACTCACATAGGGAGTTAAAATCACTTAAAGTTTACGGGAAATTCTACTTTAAAAAGGAAAACAAAAAGGGCTTTTATCTATTTAAAACTGTATTCTTCGTTTAAATTACGAACACACACTCTTGCATTCGGTCTTGTGATTTAAGACTACGTAATATTTTATAAGGAAAATATTGGATTTTTCTTGTGTATACATTTCATTTTACTAATAAAGGTTTTTCCAACATTTCACCCAAAGGCTTATGAACTCACCAACTTAATTGTTGACACTCTTTCAAAACTACTTGTATTCTCAGGAAACCAGTGAAACATATAATCATCTGCTTTTGAGGATGGGACGCCAAACGCAAATTATATATTTTTGTCATCATAATGTAATTGATTTTGAAACATGTAAACTCATACTATGGTGTAACTTTTTCAATTATATTTATGATGGTTGTATTTACTATGCGCACTATTATACTCGTTGTGATACTATACATGAAGTCCTCCACCCCTTAACGTTTCCGTCATCCTTGGTTTGGGGGTGTGACAGATTGGTATCAGAGCATTGTTTATAGTGAACATAGTATATCAAACCACATAAGATATACAAACTATAAACACAAAGGGACTAAGACTCTCTGATTTAAAGGTTTTCCCAAAAAGTATACTTATAAAATAATAAAAGCGTTATTTTTATTAAAAGTATAAGTACATACCTGCATACCGATATAGTGTCACGTCTAAGGAAAATGCAAAAGTTAAAAAATAGAGGAGTTGTGCAATGTGAATATGCCTTGGAATATGCAATCAAGTCTGGGAGGAATATAGCTGATCAACTATATTCGTCCGAGAAGTGACTAGTATATGCCTGGGGATAGTCATAGTGGACAACAAGTCTATCAACTTACCAACACCCATACAAGAAACACGTTAAGAATCGAACACAACCATTAAAATACTATAGGAGTATTTTTGTTAACTAAGAACAATATTTCTAGATCCATTATGTGCCTCTTACACCCCCTTTTCTCGTACAGACGACATGGCAGGATTTCATTTACCCGGAGATCCCTACTTTCCGAACCAGGGGAATGGTGGTTGGTTGGAAGCAGAACCAGAAGAGGATCCCGAGGAAGTATTCGAGGAGGAACCCGAGGAAGACCCAGAAGAGGACGAAGAAGAAGAGGAATTGGAAGACGAAAAGGAAGAAGAGGAGCCGGAGGAGGAAGTCATCAACCCTCCTTACATCGCCAGGGTGCCTGCGAACCGATTTGGCTACAACGGGCCCGAGCCCCGTTGGGCAACAGTGATCGAGAGATGGAGCCGTCAACAACGACAACGATCACCATTTGGCGATCAACGGGGTTACTACGATCTCAGTCATGGAGACCAGCTGACAGAACCCTCCCAGTCGTGATCCAGCAGATCACGAATCTTGGGGACCAGAATCGAGATATGGCGAATCAAGTTCGGGACCTCAACGATGTAGTGGATGCGTCTGATGCTCGTACCCGGAACCTGGAAAGAGACTTCTACCCCATGGATCAACTCATCGAGGACCATACCACCGCTCGGGCGGAGGTAAGGGAATACCAGATAAGGCACGCAGCTCTCGAGGAGAGAGTGATCGGGGCCGAACGCCGGATTGCAGAGCTACAGGGAGCCTCGACCTCGTCCCAAGGCCACGGTGGACCAGCTGATACCACTCGCCTCAAGTAGTGTTGCACTACCCACGTTTATTATAAACTAGGTTTACGAGTTTGTGTTGGGACTACTATTCCCTGCAAGTAGGTTTAACCCTGCGTCTAAGTGATTACACTAGTCGAAGGGTCTAGGTGCTGTCAAAATTTTCCGTTGCGTTGATATGATGTAGACCTTCTACAAGGTCAAATTTTCCTAAAAACATGTACTAAATTGTATCAATGAAATTTGGCAGACATTTTATTTATTGAAAGTTCACCTCAAATTGCATAACATGGCATTAACAAACGATTTGCTTATGGTAACTCTGAGATTATTTAATATATACCTCGAGGTTATGTGTAACCAATAGGCGATCGACTTAGAAATGGTGAGTCCGCCTTGGATCCTGTTCCTTGTTTGGTTGTGGGCTCAAGGCAGATTCATTAAGTTCGACGGTCTGTTGGACCTTAGTTATACACAACTAGTATACATTAGGTGGTCTTATAAGTGGGTCAGGCATGGAACAAAGATTACAAGATTTCATTTGAATCATTACTACTAAATTCATAAGTTTATTTATATAGACTTCTGCTATGAATTGATTGCAACATTCGAAAAATTGGGAAATACTATACTTAAAAACTAATAACCTAGTTTTGCGTCTCCCGACTGATAACCATTACTAAAAGACATATACTCATTTCGTATTTGAAATTCTATAACAGAAAAATGCCGCCTCATAGATCTGCTAGGCACACTGGCGGAACACAAACAAATCCACCACCGACGCCTCCCCAGTGTGACCCTGTAATGTTCCAAGATGCGGTCACAGCTGCGGTGGCCGCTGCTATGTCCCAAATCAGCACCGACGGTGCCAGAAGGACAGAGAGCGGTACTAATAACTCCACTCAAGGAGATAGCCAAGGGCGTTCGAGAGAGTGTTCCTTCAAGGACTTTACTAACGGCAAACCCGATTCGTTCAATGGAAGCGGGGGAGTCATCGATTTGATGCAGTGGTTCGAGAGGACCGAATCTATCTTCGAAATCTATCCGTGCCCTAAAGCAAACAAAGTCAAATTCGCAGCTCGCACTTTCACCGGCAGGGCCCTTACTTGGTGGAATAGCCACGTAAAATCCCTAACTCTTGTCGTGGCAAAATCGATAAGCTGGGAAGATTTGAAAACCATGATGCTGAAGGAGTATTGCCCAAGGGGTGAAGTGCAGAAATTAGAACAGGAACTTTCGAGTCTCAAGATGACGTGCTCTGACCTCACAGCTTACACTGCCCGATTCAATGATCTTGCACTCCTCTGCCCGACGATGGCCACTCCGGAAAGCAAGAAGGTGGAGCGATATCTCTGGGGATTATCTTCCCAGATTCAAAATAGTGTGTTGGCCTCATCACCAACTAAATCTAGAGTGCCAAGGAGTTGGCACAACAACTCATTGATCATTGGACCATCCATGCCATTGTGACAACCACCTCCGATCAAGCACGACGAGGGAACAACAAGAGGAAATTCTGGGATAATAAAAAGAAGCAACCGGCGCAGGACCCCGTAAAGAAGCAGCAGACTGTTTCCATCCATGCTGCCACCACTCCTTCCACTCCAGCAGCACTGAGATAATATGTTGGAACCCTTCCTAAGTGCAACAAGTGCAACTTTCATCACAACGGTCCTTGCCGAGAAATGCACTGCAACCGCGGTAACAAAAAGAGGCATACAGCCCGTTTCCGCAGGGCGTCTGCCCAACAAGCCAACCCAGCCCCCAACGCCGGAGCAAGCCGAGCCTGTTACGGTTGCGGGGAGACTGGGCACTACAAGAGGGATTTCCCAAAGGCTGAAAATGCAAACGCCGATGGTGTCGGAAGGATTTTGGTCATAGGGCAAGGAGAAGCAAGGGAGGATCCCGCGGTGGTTACCGGTACGTTTCTCCTCAATAACTTATATGCATGCATATTATTCGATAGTGGAGCGGAGAGGAGTTTCGTTAGCCACAAATTCAAACAATTATTAAAACAAAATCCCCAGTCACTAAAAGATACATACGTAGTAGAGATGGCTAATGGAAAAATAGAAAGCACTAATGACATATACTCAGGGTGTACCCTCACTCTAGACAATCACTCATCCAAAATCGATCTATTTCCAGTCTCAATAAAAAGTTTTGACGTCATCATTGGCATGGATTGGTTAAGTTCAAATCGTGTTGACATTTTGTGTTACGAAAGGGCCATACGCCTTAATCTGCCGAGTGGCGAAACTCTTGTCGTCTACGGCGACAAACCCAGTGCGAACCTACAAATCATCTCTTGCGTCAAAGCCCAAAAGTACCTCCGCAAGGAATACCACGCCTTCTTAGCCCACATCGTGGATAAGAAACAAGAGGTGAAAAACATCAAGGACATTCCGGAGGTCTGTAATTTCTCTAACGTATTTCCGGAAGACTTTCCCAGAGTTCCACCCGCACGACAAGTCGAATTCCGAATCGACCTAATCCCCGGAGCTACCCCCGTAGCCAGAGCGCCCTACCGTCTAGCGCCAACCAAGATGCAAGAACTATCCAGCCAGCTAAACGAACTGCTGAGCAAAGGGTTCATTAGACTCAACTTCTCGCCTTGGGGAGCACCAGTTCTGTTTGTGAAACAGAAGGATGGATCGTTTCGCATGTGCATCGACTACTACTAGCTGAATAAGCTTACCATAAAAAACGATACCCTTTTCCCCGAATCGACGACCTATTTTACCAACTTCAAGGAGCATCTTACTTCTCAAAGATCGACCTGAGGTCGGGGTACCATCAGCTACGAGTTCAGGAGGAGGATGTTCCTAAAACGGCGTTCAGAACTCGGTACGGTCACTACGAGTTTGTAGTAATTCCCTTCGGATTAACCAACGCACCCGCAGTGTTCATGGATCTAATGAACCGGGTGTGCCAGCCTTACCTAGACAAGTTCGTGATTGTCTTTATAGACGACATCCTGATCTGTTCCACGAGTAAGGACGAGCATAGCCAACATCTACGACAGGTATTGGAGACTCTAAGGGCGGAGAAATTATATACAAAATTTTCGAAGTGTGAATTTTGGATCCGAGAAGTTGACTTCCTCGGTCATGTGGTTAGCGAGAAAGGGATACATGTGGATCCCTCCAAAATCAAGGCCATTGAGAACTGGTCAGCACCAAGGACGCCTACAGAAATCCGCCAATTCTTAGGCCTCGCTGGCTACAACCGAAGGTTCATCCAGAACTTCTCCAAGATTGCCAAACCACTTACCACCCAAGCCCAAAAGAGTGTGGCCTTCATATGGGAAGGTAAACAAGAAATCGCTTTCCAAACTTTAAAGAAAGCCCTGTGCATCGCCCCGATTTTGTCCCTACCCGAGGGAACTGAAGACTTTGTGGTCTACTGCGACGCATCAAACCAGGGTCTGGGGTGTGTGTTAATGCAACGAGGAATGGTCATTGCCTACGCATCAAGGCAATTAAAAATGCACGAGGTCAACTATGCCACGCATGACCTCGAATTGGGAGCAGTGGTATTAGCCCTAAAGATCTGGAGGCACTTCCTTTACGGAACAAAGTGTACCATCTTTACTGATCACAAAATCCTTCAACACATCCTCAATCAAAAAGAGCTCAACATGAGGCAGAGACGGTGGGTAGAATTACTGAATGATTACGAGTGTGAGATTCGTTATCACCCCGGCAAGGCCAACGTGGTAGCTGACGCCTTAAGTCGAAAAGAATACTTGGGTCACCGATTAAAGTCATTAACAATGACCATCCATTCGCACTTGTCCATGTAAATCAAATAGGCCCAGCTGGAAGCTTTGAAGCCTGAGAATGTGGCAGGAGAGGCTTTAAGAGGAATGTATAAGAATATAGAACTCAAGGGCGAAGGAGCTCGTTATCTCATGAACCGAATTTGGACACCGAAATTTGGCGGGTTCAGGGACGTCGTCCTGAATGAAGCAAACAAAACGTGATACTCCGTACATCCCGGCTCAGACAAGATGTACCTGGACCTGAAGAAACTCTACTGGTGGCCGAACATGAAAGCGGAAATCACTACATACGTGAGCAAGTGTTTGACTTGTGCCAAAGTTAAGGTATAGTACCAAAAGCCTTCGGGTTTGCTACAGCAACCTGCGATACCCGAATGGAAGTGGGAACGAATAACCATGGATTTCATAACCAAACTGCCTAAGACAACGGGTGGTCTTGATACCATTTGGGTGATCGTCGATAGATTGACTAAATCCGTGCACTTCCTGCCAATAAAGGAGACAGACAAGATGGAGAAGTTGACTAGGACGTACATCAAAGAGCTTGTACGACTACATGGTGTGCCGATATCCATTATCTCTGACAGAGATAGTAGATTCACTTCACGGTTCTGGCAGTCCTTACAGAAAGATCTAAGGACCAGGCTGGATATTAGTACGGCCTACCATCCTCAAACTGACGGGCAAAGCGAAAGAACTATTCAAACCCTGGAAGATATGCTAAGAGCGTGTGTGATAGACTTCGGTAAAGCTTGGGATACCCATTTACCACTTATTGAATTCTCATACTGTTGGATTAATGTCTAAGTCCATAACTATATTTGGTATGTACTTAACCGGACCCGGCATGGTCCATTTGGGTTGCACTTCACCGGCACAATTTATATGGATAGTCTTTTGAGAATAGTATAATTATGATTTATATTAATATATTATAAGTTCTAATATATTAATATGGAATCATATTATTTAATTAGTATTGATCAAGAATTAATTTAGAATTAATTAAGTGATCAAAAGAACTAATTAAATATGGACTCTTATATATATGGAATGGGTCAAGTTTATTTAGGTTGGGCTAAGCTTTCATGGATGGTCCATGGAGCTTTTAACCCATGGATCCTATGTAAATGAAAGGTCATGGGTATTAGGGTTTACATGGATGTAACCCTAATCCTCCATAATATATAAAGGGGTCATTGGCTCACAAAATTGGCACAAGTGTGTGAAAATAAGAGTGGGCCGATTTTAGTGTGCATACATATTCTCTCAAGTTCTTCCAAGGTTTATAGGGTTGCATGTACACCATAGGAGTGTTAGAATGCTCAAAACCCAACAGTGGTATCAGAGCCATGGGTTGTTTTCTGTTATATTGATGCAAACGTTTTATTTTCAAGTTGAAAAAAAAAGGAAAAAAAACATGACGTTTGTCAAATTTTAAGATAATTACTTGTTTTTGTGAAAAACTAATTATTTGTAAAATTTGAATCATTTGCTATATGAGTTGAATTAGGTCAAATTTAGTAAAAGATAAAATGATATGATTATTTTATTAGTTTTAAAAGTTTGATCTAAATGTTTTAAGGAGTTACAAATTTTGTCATAAAATTTTGGAGCTCAAAAGTTTTTTTTAAAGTTGTGATCTTATGTGTTTTGAAACCTCCATAAGTTATGGATATGAAAGTTGTTTTTTAAAAAAAATTGATTTAAAGTTTTTATGGAGTTACAAAATTTGCAGTTAATGTTTTAAAGAATTTCATAACTTGTTCTTAAGTTATGGAACATAAAAAATTTCATCATAAAACAAGTATTTAACTCCATAAGTTATGGAATCCAAAGGTTTTCAAGAGTTACAAAACTTGCCATCACGTTTTGGAATTTGGAAAAAGCTTTTTATGAAAAAAAAAAGAATTGAATTCTAAAACTCTTGGGTTCATAACTTAAACAATTAATTAAATGGTTTTAATTTTGAATTTAATAATTGGAATTATGATGTTTTATTGAATAATTCAAATTAACTCTTATGGACTTTATTAATAGTTAATTAAAGCGTTTAATTAAAAGAGTATTATTAAATCCATAAATAAAGATATGGTTTGAGTTTAATTAAATTAAAAGTTTAGTTTAATTAATAGATTAAACCACCAAGTATTTTAAATGTCTAAAATACACCCTTATACTATTATAATATTAAATGTTTAATGGGGGTATAAGGTTACTGCCTATAAAATGGCAGTTTAATGGGTGTCCACTCTCACCCACCGCTTCCTTGACCGGTGGAGGGTCGTTAGCCGAACGGGTAGGACAAGGACTATAATTCTCCCTTCATTAAAAGTATTAATGATAAATACTAAGTAACTAAACTCTTAATAATACCCAATCTTAGTTACTTAGGAAAATGTGAATTTGGTGCTAACCCATGAAATTACACTTTGCACTTTGCTTAAGTCAGTTAGTGGAGCATGTGTGGTTAACCGGCACACTAGCTTGATTTAACAAGGTAGGAAAAGGGTAACTTAATGTTTATCATAGTATCAGTGGAGCGTGTGTGGTTAACCGGCACATCGATTGAGGGGTAAATATTAAGGGTACCAAGTATATTTGCATGGTTATTCACACCTTGTTTTGTGATCCTCGGCATCCCAGTCACAAAACCTGAAGGGCACACTCGAGATTGAAACATGCCTTTGAAAAGTTCAATGAATCTCAAAAGAATCTAGGAGTTTCAAAACCAATCAAAACCTAATAATACATTTCGTTTATCTTGGTGGAAATTGGTGAATTGTCATTCACCTACCTTTAAATATTTTATAGCTTGGATTACAGCATCCCTCTTCCAAGTTATAAAATAGTTTGCTGGGTCCTAGCCTTAATATTTCATATTGGGTGTTATTTTAAGGACTTTAGATCAACTATCTTAAATTTCTCCCATTGTTGATATCTGGTTTAGACAACAATGTTCTTCCCAAACCAAGCTTTCCTAATGAATATGACTTCCCGAGTTTGGCTCATGGAATTCATACTTCTCTTCCTCCACCTCCTCCAACGATTCTCCCTAACCCACAAGTTCAAGGTCACTCAAGCCCTAATGGCAAGCAAGGTCTATGTGTGATCACATCTTAGAGATGAAGTCACATATTGACAAGCCGGGAGAGTTGGGTGTCAAAGTCTTGAGAAAGTTGGATGTTCAATCACTTTCTAAGTCACATAGTGAGTTCCTTTGGGACTACTATGAAACAGACTATGACATGAACCTTAATGATCATATCTATTTGCTTAGTGCTGCTGAATCAGCAATGATTTGGAACGATAGTAAAGCAAATTTGATTAGAAGATCAACTTCCCAAAACTTTATGGACAATGACAATGGTGACACTGGAAATCCAGAAAAAACATTCTCTTCCCAATGGAAAGGGATTGGCCATAGTTAACCCGGTTGAACAAATGGTAAAGAGAAAGGCTAAGTCTGAGATAGTCCCATTACCAAAGGGTCCATATGTTTATTTTGCCAAAGGAAGAGGCGTTGATTGCAAAGCTGCCAAATTTACCTAAGGATGTTAAAGTCAATAAGTTTGACTCTACATCAGGTAGAGCCCATTATCTAACTCTGTTAAGTTCTATTCTGAGATCCTCATTACATGATGTGACTGGGTCACATGTTGATGTTTTAAGAATCAAAGAATAGAGAGAAATCTTAAAGGAAGTATATGTTGATTCTGATCGCGAAGGTGGATTTCGATCGCATCAGAATTTTGAGCAGTTGCTTAAGAAGTTATGATATATTGCTAAGGAATAGATAACACCAATTTTCCATGTGGATTGTAAGGATAAGTTCTTCCGCAAAGTTTTAAAATAAAAGAAAATTGTTTAATTTTATTTATTTGAAGTATCCTTACAATGGCATTTGTGGAAAATTGTTGCTTATATGATTCGACTGACAGCAATATTGGAAAATTGATTTGATTCTTTCATTTGTGGTAGTGTCTAAATTTACCAAATCAGGAAATTTCCTCATCACCCAAGTTTCAATTGGACCGAAACTTGGAATCATGCAAGTTGAATAGTATGATGAATGAGAACTTTCAAGCATTGGAAAATCAAGACTAATTACTTGTTCACATGGATGTGTGAGTCAAATGAAGGACTAAAGGGATCGAGTACACATTCTTGTTATACTTACAAGTTTAAGTATAATTCTGAAACATTGGAACAGTCTCAATGTATGGCAGAACGAATGGGAAGAATCAAATTAGGCAGAAAGATAAAAGTTTCTCAAATCTGAAAAGATGGGAGAGTACTTTAGTATCATGTTTGTGATCATCTTAATGATTTAGAAATCATATCACAATTAGTCCTCTAAAGGTCATCTTAGTGCATTCTTATGACTAAGAAGAGGAGTCATGAATTGTTGAAATGGTTAGATCAGGAAGATGAGTCATACTTCGTTCCAAAACAATTTTTAGAGTCATACTCCAAGATTGTAACTTGAGTGACATATCTTAAAGAAAGGTTTAAAACACTTGTCAAATGTAAGAGTAAAAGTGTCCTACTCTTGTACATTTGAAATTGGTAAGTTGTGATGTTTTGGATAAAACAAAGATCAACTAAGGCCACTTGTGTGAAGTGTTTGTCTTGATAAAGAATCCGCACTATCTCTTGAATATTTGGCAAGATAGTCTTATATGTCAAGAGCATAGTGAGAGTCTTAAAGATCCTAAAAAGAATTTCAAGAACTAATCAAGAATAAAACTTGAGGTTCTTCACTAGCACACGACTTGAGGTTTATAACCTATCGTGTTGACATATTCTGTGCCCATTCCAGTTAAAGTTGGCTTTGCATAGGAGTTCTGAAAGTTCTCAATTGGTTGCATAACAACTTGGAAGCAATGGCAGGCCCTGTACTGCCAGGTGGCAAGAAGTTAAGATTGCATAAGTTCAGTCCATATGAGTTTGGATTTGTCATTATCCTTGTCTTATGACTATGGTTTTGACGATTCACATGGGTAAGAAAACATACACCATAAAATCTAAGGGTCATAAGGTTTCTCTCCGATTCATGAAAATGATGGTGAGGAAACACTTCCACCACGTAGATTTGAAGCAGATGGCAAAAGGTCTAAACAGTTGAGACTATGATTACGGCATCCCTTTTCATAGTTCTGAAATTGTTTAGACAGGCATGCATGCTATCTAAGGAAAGGTGTATGATTTTGATAAAGTTTTATCAAAGCATCTCGTATCAGAAATCTGAACTTTGGTAAGAAAGTCAATAAAGTATTGATTTCTAGAAGTCCATCTGATTTCTGAGTACATGTCAAAGCTAGTGGGAGCATAAGTGTTAGGCTAATAATCATCATGTTAGTGGCATCATGATAATTATTATTAGTGTTGCAAGTTAGCAATGTTAATTATAGAAAACAAAAGTTTCAATTCGTGAGGCTGGAGGGATTGAAAAAGTTGTTTTGCTATAATTAAGGGAGAGGATATACTTCATTTCAGTTCTAAAGGCTTAGATTGAGACCTTAATCATCTTTAGTCAAGAATATATATATGAATTTCATGTTGGATTGGTTCAACTTAAGGAAATTCTATATATTGCGTTCTCAAAATTCGATTATGATTACGGCATCCCTCTTCATAGTCAAATTTTGAAAACATGGCAAATAAAAATATTGTAGCAAAAGACTGGTCTAGAATCATGTCTTTATGTGAGATATCATGAATCGTGTACCATTTGCTTTGGGTACAGGATCGAGTACATGTGCTATAACATTTGTCATTTCTAAATTTTTCCAAATGCCCAGAGGCATTAAGAAGGGAAAAGGTCTAGAATTGGATATGACTAAAATGATTAAGCAATTGTCGAGGACAATCTGAGGTTTACCAAAGATTGGTTGCTCAGGGACAGTTGGAAGTATAGTGCTAATTTTGGAAGGACCATATTAACATATTCTGAAAAGAGGCATCTCTTATTCAGAAGTGATAGTCAAAATGAGAATATGGAGTTGTCTCCATAGGTGGAAGTTATCTGTGTAAGATTAGAAAACTTAATGCAAGAAGCATGTCCAAAGTAATGTACTTTGAATATGAGACTTAGTTTCCATGGAGTTGATCTCCATTGGAATACCTTATAATGACTGTTGACAAGTCTTTGTGACTTTGTACATATTCATTACAGGAGGGTCAGTGCATATAAGTTTAAAATCTAAACAGATTTCGATAAATGATAGGAATTTGAAATTCTCACATTTTTCGATAAGGATTTGGGAGTGTGAAATTAGAATCATTGAAATTATGTTCAATTGGTTTATTTCACAAAGTAAGGATCATAGACAAACATAGAGTGCATACTTGGTGTATGGCAAAGCTATTGTTTAAGAAAAACATAGTGTACATGCTTGGAGCATGGGACAACTAGTGTTTTTAATTCAAGTATAAAGTTGATAAAACCGAAACAATGAATAATGAGTAATCAGTATGGTGATAAATAAAAGTGTTTATTTATATTCATAGGGTTTGATACCATATTTGATTCATCTATTCTTGTGTTTCACTTTGCATGTTTTGACTTCCAGAATAACTAAGTCGCTCTTCCTGAATGATTAAGTTATTCAAACCATCCACAGTCGGTCATATGTTGGAAGTAGATATGAATCAAGACTGTCATGGGTTGGTTTGTAGAGGTCCAAGTTGGTGGACAAAGTGGTGCTACAGCACTCATGAGTGCTCATAAGTTCTGAGTATTGGATTCAACCCATGCTCATTTGAATCACTTCATGGATTTTATCACGAGTGATCATGAGACGATAATATCTTATATTCTTAAAACCTAGAGATATGAGTTGTTACTATGAGTTGGTTATACATTGATTGCACGAAAACGCATTGGTAACTCGATGTTATAAAACGTGCCTTTGTGTATGATTCAACAAGTAGTAGAACAAGCCATATGAGTCGAAGTTTATCCATTCCTTTTACCTTCGATATAAAAGCGATATCTGTGGGCCCCTCGATGATTTAGCGATGACACATGTGAGTGCTTGGCCAAGCCATGACTGATTTGATTTGTTCAATCAGTCAGTCATCATAAATCGAAAATCGGGAAACAACAAATGGACAGAGAGAATGATTATAATCCATGTCTCAGTCCATATGATATCTAGAATGGAGGAATATATGATCCCTTATCTAATGGACAAGTCATTGACAAGGTCAGAGTTCGACAGCGGCTTTAAGAGCTACGATTGCCAGTTAGGTTTTGAAGTCATACTCAATAATAGTTTTAGACTTATCCAAGTGGGAGACTGTTGGATTAATGTCTAAGTCCATAACTATATATGGTATGTACTTGACCCGACCCGGCATGGTCCATTTGGGTTGCACTTCACCGGCACAATTTATATGGATAGTCTTTTGAGAATAGTATATTTATGATTTATATTAATATATTATAAGTTCTAATATATTAATATGGAATCATATTATTTAATTAGTATTAATCAAGAATTAATTTAGAATTAATTAAGTGATCAAAAAGAACTAATTAAATATGGACTCTTATATATATGGAATGGGCCAAGTTCATTTAGGTTGGGCTAAGCTTTCATGGATGGTCCATGGAGCTTTTAACCCATGGATCCTATGTAAATGAAAGGTCATGGGTATAAGGGTTTACATGGATGTAACCCTAATCCTCCATAATATATAAAGGGGTCCTTGGCTCACAAAATTGGCATAAGTGTGTGAAAATAAGAGTGGGCCGATTTTAGTGTGCATACATATTCTCTCAAGTTCTTCCAAGGTTTATAGGGTTGCATGTACACCATAGGAGTGTTAGAATGCTCAAAACCCAAACAACAGCTATCATACCAGTATCAAGGTCGCACCGTTTGAAGCTCTTTACGGCCGCAAGTGCAGATCACCCCTGTGTTGGGCTGAAGTGGGAGATACACAGTTAGCAAAAGGGCAAGTCCCTAACAGCACCCTCACTGGCCGTGAAATCATAAGGGAAACTACGGGAAAGATTGTTCAAATTCGAGAAAGACTGAAAGCATCTCGAGATAGACAAAAGAGCTACGCCGATAAGCGACGCAAACCCTTGGAATTCCAGGTTAGGGACCGGGTGCTACTGAAGGTCTCACCATGGAAAGGAACGATACGTTTTGGTAAACGTGGTAAGCTAAACCCAAGATATATCGGGTCGTTCGAAATCCTTGCCAGGATTGGCCCGGTAGCATACAAACTTCGGCTACCCCAAGAACTTAACAACGTACACCCGACTTTCCACATGTCAAATTCAAAGAAGTGTCTGTCTGACGAAACTCTTGTGATCCCACTCGAGGAAATCGAGGTCAACGAGAGTCTCCACTTCATAGAAGAACCAGTAGAAATCATGGATCGAGAGATCAAGAGGACCAA
Source organism: Lactuca virosa (assembly GCF_052849685.1). NCBI lineage: Eukaryota > Viridiplantae > Streptophyta > Magnoliopsida > Asterales > Asteraceae > Lactuca > Lactuca virosa. The sequence goes on from NC_136429.1 coordinate 229,712,347, forward strand.
ACAAAGTCGTATTCCTATTGTGAAGGTCCGTTGGAACGAAAAACGAGGACCTGAATTCACCTGGGAATGCAAGGATCAAATGAAACAAAGATATACGCATCTTTTCCCCAACTCTTGAAGTCCCAGTCAAAACGCTAATTTCGGGACGAAATTCCTTCTAACGGGGGGATGATGTGACAACCGCCAAATTTTGGTCAAGTCAAAGTCATATAAAGTCAACAAGTCAAACCGGTCAACTCAATTAACCTTGTATATTAGGGTTTACATTATGTTACTACTGTACAACTCTCTATTTTAATAAGAAGTTATCACTTGAAAAATTCATATGTTCAGAATTCTCAAACCCTAATCAGGGTAAGTGATAAGACTACTTGGTAAAACACTATTATGTACCCCCTCGGGAGCATATAACATTCATAACGAGGCTTAGCGAGGTTTATAAACCTTGCATGGCGAAGCTAAACATCCAAAAAGGGCACAAACGAAGTCTCTCTCAAATCTCTTACGCTCTATCTCTCTCTATCTTAAATCTCTTCATATCTCTCCAAGTATGTGAAATCTCTCCCAAATCTCTCTAAGTATGTGAAATCTCTCCAAGAATATGAAATCTCTCCCAAATCTCTCCAAGTATGTGAAATCTCTCCCAAATCTCTCCAAGTATGTGAAATCGCTCCCAAATCTCTCCAAGTATGTGAAATCTCTCCCAAATCTCTCCAAGTATGTGAAATCTCTCCCAAATCTCTCTAAGTATGTGAAATCTCTCCAAGAATATGAAATCTCTCCCAAATCTCTCCAAGTATGTGAAATCTCTCTGAGTATGTGAAATCTCTCCAAGAATATGAAATCTCTCCCAAACCCCTCTAAAAAATCTCTCTCAACTTTTTATAATCACTCGGGGCATCCCGACCCTTAATTCAGTCAAAAACAACTCGAAACGGGAAGATAAACGAAAAACCAGCTCTATAGGAGCGAAACCCTAAGAAGCCTCTTGGACCGAAACCCCTCTTATGGACCGAAACTCCTAGTAAGAACCGAACTTGCTTGGACCGAACTACTATTAGAACCGAAGCCCCTATTAGAACCGAAGTCACCTTCGGGTTCGTCTCCTTGCGCGCCTCTCGGTCCATTTCGCTCCTTCAGAGTTCGGTCTATTTCGCTTCCCACCACCTTCGGTCCTAGCCTTGCAACCGAACCCTTCTCGGACCGAACCTGCTTTCGGTTGTTCAGCACCATGGACCGAACCTCGTCTCCTGACTTCGGCTGTTCGCAACTTCTTCCCGGTTTTCGACCCCAACTTCGTTTTAAGCCCGTTTTTCGTGATTTAAACGCGGGATTTTCACTCAAACTCGTGTTTTGACTTAAGAGACCCAATATTATCATATATTAATCACATTTTGAGGAGGGGGATCCTAAACTAGTACAATATCTTTTGGGAAAGATATGGTGTTGGAGTGTTGACTTTATCTAGAGTATGACACACGTTAACACCCATACCCTCATAGGACAACCCTCAGTCACTATTCATCCCTACCTAGTCAACTATTTGTCCTTTGACACCCCTCCTCCAGCTGCATAGCTTCATCAAAAGCTGGAAACTCTCATATCTCCTTCCACTTTACTTACTCTCTCTCACCAAAAAGCAAACACCACTCTCTCTCACTTTCCCTCTCTAGAACTCGAGATATCAAGGCTATTCTTGAGCTTTTCACTCCAGTCTTGCTAAGTATATTCATCCTACATTTGAATACTCTACACTCCTTCACTCAAATTATGAATCTCTTATACAAATATAATCATATTTGTGCTTAGGATCTTCGAATCTTCAAGTATCTCCCAAGTGTTCTTGACATGGAAACCTTTCTTCTTCCACCTTCATCTCAGCGAATAACTCAAGGTGAGTTCATACCCCCACATTTTCATGTTTTTCTTCAAGTTTGAGGGGGAGAATACAAGTTAAAACACCAAAATTTTAACTAAACTCAAACATCAGCTTTCAACAGGAAAGTTTGGTTCCATTCACGGACTGTTTTGACCATCTTAAGCTTAATATCTTCCAAAACTGTTTAATATGCAAATATTTCATGTTCTTACCTTTAAAATGACTACTTGCACATCTCCATATGATTTTTCTACGATTTATGGTGATTTTTACAAAACTGCCTATCATTTCAAAAACGAATTCGGACCAGTCTGTGAATATGAAAATTTTCACACAAGTTAGACACTTCTAAAAATCATAATAAAAATTATGAATAAACTAGACATATTTTTCAAACTCTCAGAGTTTACGGATTCAGTTTTTGACTGCGTATAATTTTTCTATGACTTTTCAAAAAAAAAGTGTAGAAAAGTTAAAAACAAGTTAACAACTTACAATATTCATAACACTTTGTAACATGTTGAGCAAAGTGTAACCTCTTATGACTTGTATTTTGCATGTGTTTATCTATAGTGATATGTTTATATAACTGAAAATACTCTATCAAGTATAAGGGTCCTTTGTAATTAAAAATAATGCAAGATGAAATATAATAAGTATAGTTATGCATTGGTTAAACTATTACATATACATGAAGGGTCTCACTACAATACAATCGGATTTTCAACTTCTACACAATAAACTATAATAGGTATGGTTTAGGAAATTCACATCACTAATTTGGTACACAAAGGGGGATTTCACTCCCACCACAGAAAGGGTTCTTACTCAAACACTACATGTAAACTCGTTAACGTAAGTTGTGAGACAATTCTTCAAATGTACTCTTAGAGTACGGGTTAAAAATTCCTGTAAGTTATAACTAGAATCTCTTGTAAGGAGAGCGTGATAATTGTGTATAGATCTATATTGGGATTGACTCCCCACACCTTGCTGCTAGCTACAGCGGGACCTGTAGGTCTACGGGTGACAAAAGTCATAACAAATTTTAACGTCTGAAAAACGTTGTAACAGGTCATCCGGTTGTAGTATGGTTATAGCCACTCACATAGGGAGTTAAAATCACTTAAAGTTGACGGGAAATTCTACTTTAAAAAAGAAAACAAAAGGGGTTTTATCTATTTAAACTGTATTCTTCGTTTAAATTACGAACACACACTCATGCATTCGGTCTTGGGATTTAAGACTACATAATATTTTATAAGGAAAATATTGGGTTTTTCTTGTGTATACATTTCATTTTACTAATAGAGGTTTTTCCAAAATTTCACCCAAAAGCTTATGAACTCACCAACTTAATTATTGACACTCTTTCAAAACTACTTGTATTCTCAGGAAACCAGTGAAACATATAATCAACTGCTTTTGAGGATGGGACGCCAGACGTCAAATTATATATTTTTGTCATCATAATATAATTGATTTTGAAACATGAAAACTCATATTGTGGTGTAACTTTTGCAATTATATTTATGATGGTTGTATTTACTTTGCGCACTATTATACTCGTTGTTATGATACTATACATGAAGTCCTCCACCCCTGAACGTTTCTGCCATCCTTGGTTTGGGGGTGTGACAGATGATCATAAAACATGATACTGAAGTACTCTCCCATCTTTTCAGATTGGAGAAACTTTTATCTTTCTGCCTAATTTGATTCTTCTCATTCGTCCTTCCATACATTGAAACTTTTCCAATGTTTAAGAATTGTACTTAAACTTGTAAGCACAACCATATTTACTAGACTTTAGTAAATCATGACAAATAGCCTTATCGTTCTTTGTGGTGGACCTGATCAGCGCACAACCAAGTGTACCCGATCTCCTAGTCCTTCACTTGGATCACATGTACATGTAAACAAGGAATTAGTCTTAATTTCCCAAAAATGAAAATTCTCATTCATCATACAATACAAGTTGCATGAGTCCAAGTTTCTATCCAACTGAAACTTGGGTGATGAGAATCTTTCCTTATTTGGTAAATAATGACACTACCACAAACGAAAGAATCAAATCCATTTTCCAATATTGCTATCAATGGGAATCATATAAACAACAATTTTCACAAATGCCATTGTAAGGATACTTAAAATAAATAAAATCAAAATTTTTTCTTTTATTTTAAAAAATTGCGGAAAAACTTATCCTTACAATGCACACACATATGAAAACTATGTTGTTATCTATTCCTAAGCAATCTATCATAACTCTTAAGCAGTAACTCAAAATTCTGATCTTCGAATCACGCGATCGAAATCCATCTTCACGATCAGATTCAACATACTCTTCTTCTAAGCTTCCACTCCTTTTTCGATTCTACAAAACATCAAAATGCGACCTAGTCACATAATGTAATAAGAATCTCCAAATAGGAACTTAATAGGGTTAGATAGTGAACTTTACCTGACTTTTACCATCTTAGTGAACTTTCAGGTAAATAAGGCAGCTTCGCAACCAATGCCCTTCTTTTGGCGATAAAATATATGGACTATTTAGTAATGGTACATGGGACTATCTCAAACTCAGCCTTTCTCTTTACCATTTGGTCAACCGGGTTGACTATGGCCAATCCCTTTCCATTGGGAAGAAAAGACTTTTCTGGACTTCCAATGTTTCCATTGTCAATGTCCATGAAAGTTTGGGAAGTAGATCTTCCAATCAGATTTGCTTTACCAGTGCTCCAAGTCATTGCTGATTCAGCAGCAACAAGCAAATAGGTAAGATCATTAAGGGTCATGGCGTGGTCTGTCACATAGTAGTCCTTAATGAACTCACTATATGACTCAGAAAGTGATTGAAGAACCCAGTCAACAGTCAACTTCCTTGAGACTTCGACACCCAACTCTCCCAACTCGTCAATATGAGACTTCATCTCCAAGATGTGAGTACATATAGACATTGCTTGCCAATAGGGATTGAGTGAACTTTGACTTTTCAATAACTTGTGGGTTAGGGAGAATAATTGGAGGAGGTGGAGGAAGTGAAGAACGATTTCCAGTCCCATTAATGCACAACATAGGGATTAATCTTTCACCTTGATCGCCATTTGGGATATCATCTTCATTAGGATAGCTTTATCCAAAAGGATAAGGAAGACCATAGTTGTCATAACTAGACATCTATGAGGGAGAAAATTTAAGTTTAGTTGATTTAAGTCCTTAATATAACACCCAATATGAAATATTAAGGCTAGGACCCAACACAATATTTTATAACTTGGAAGAGGGATGTCGTAATCCAAGCTACAAAATATTTATATGTAGGTAAATGATGATTTACCAGTTTCCACCATGAAAAACGAAATTTAACATTAGGTTTTAGTTGAATTGAAACTCCTAGATCTTTTGAGATTCATTGAACTATTCAATGGCATGTTTAAATCTCGATTGTGCCCTTCAAGTTTGTGACTGGGATGCCGAGGATCACAAACAAGGAGTGAATAACCATGCAAATTAAGTTGGTACACTTAATGTTACAACCACCTAATCAATGTGCTGGTTAACCACACAGGCTCCATTGATCTATGATTAACATCAAGCTACCCTTTGCCACACATTGTCAGTCCCAGATTAATGTGTCGGTTAACCACACACGCTCCACTAACGACTTAACAAGGTGCAAAGTGCAATTTCATGGGTTAGCACCAAATTCACATTTTCCTAAGTAACTAAGATTGGGAATTTATAAGTGTTTAGTTACTTAGTATTGATCATTATACCTTTAATGAAGGGAGAATTAATGTCCTGTCCTACCCGTTCGACTAACGACCCTCCACCAATCAAGGAAGCGGTGGGTGAGAGTGGACACCCATTAAACTGCCATTTTATAGGCAGTAAACTTATACCCCCCTTATAGACCGGCTTCGTGAATGAGGCCTACTAACGGTAACACTAACTTACTCTTATATATATATATATATATATATATATATATATATATATATATATATATATATATATATATATATATATATATATATATATATATATATATATTAAACCTATAATATTATAATAGTATAAGGGTTGAATTTTTAACTATTAAAATTCTAAGGGTTGGATACATGGGGGGGTAACTTTAAAAATTCCAAAACTTGAGGGAAAGTTTTGAAAAATTCAAAAACTTTTGGAATCCATAACATATGAGTTTAATATAGGTTTTAAAGACTTTAATGAAGAAACTTTTGAAAATCCATAACTTGAGGACAAGTTATGGAGGTCATAAAACAATTTATAGGAAAAAGACTCTTCAAGTTTATAACCTACGGCTTTAATGATTCTTTTAAAAGGAAAAACTTTTGGTTTTCCATAGATTGAGGACAAATTATGGAGTCCATTAAAAATCATTAAGATCACCAATTAAACTAACAAACATGTCAAGAAAAACTATGATCTAGATTAAACTCATATAAACAAGACAATTCAAATCAAACATTTTTCATGTAATTAGCCTAACCATTAAACTAATACAAAACATGAAACTTTTGACAATTATCTTTTGAATTGGATTAGTATGATCATTACCACATCAAAAACAGGTTTATAAGTTCAAAAACAGCTTAGGGTAATGATCCTAGTCCAATTCTGGCCAAAAACCTAGGAAATCTGCATTCTGGAGCACCAACTCGTCGCGTGTATGAACAAACTCGGCGAGTTGCTCAGTTTTTGCCTTGGACTCGGCGAGTCCATCAGCAGACTTGGCGAGTACACAATCCAAAACAGCAGAAAATCGATATTTAAGGCATTTCCAAGCAAGTAACATCAAGTATAATTGAAAACAACCCATGGCTCTGATACCACTGTCGGTTTTTGCATACTACAACATCCTATGGTGCACATACAACCCTAAATACCTTGGATCTATGTTTTCACTAATTATACATGCAATGATGTTTCCAAGGTATTAATCCTATAACTAGCATGCAATTGTTATATACCATACAAGATACTACTTAGAGTAACATACCTTTTATATAGCTATAAGTCTTGATGTATCTGGCCTTAAGAGCTTAGCCCCAATAGTGTGGAAGCCTCAAATGAAGTCACAACATATCATGAACAAAGGTGGAACTTGAGAGAGAATTCCTTCCACACCAAAAACACCTCCAAGAACTCCAAGTACAAGTCTTACCACAAGTTGCGATTTTGGGCAAAGGAACACATATTTATATGTGGTGGATTCCAAGGGTCATAGGTATAACCAAAATCCATACCCATGGGTTTTATGATCCATGGTTCATGTGGCCCAACTCTTTATGTATCCATACATAAACTTGGTCCAACATGGATCATAAGCCCAACACATATAAGTATAACTAATTACGATAGGTAGTCCCCATAGATTTAATAAGTCTCTTTTGATCACAAAATTAATTCCAAATTAATTCTTGATCAATACTAAATAAAACATATTATTTCATATTAATATATTATAACTTATAATGTATTAATAAATCATATATAACCTTCTCTCAAGAGTCCATCCTAACAAATTGTCCTGATGATATGCAACCCAAATGGACCATGCTACTCTCGGGTCGAGTACATACCAATAATAGTTATGGGCTTAGACATCTAATCCAACATAGAGATGATCCTTTATGGAAGGAAGCCATCAATGATGAAATATACTCAATTATGGGTAATGGAACTTGGGAGTTAGCTGATCTACCCAATGGGAAGAGACCCATAGGATCCAAATGGATATTCATGATAAAATATCATCCAAATGGATCCATATCTGCCTATAAAACAAGATTAGTTGCTAAAGGTTACAAGCAGCAAGAAGGGATCGATTATTTTGATACCTATGCCCCAGTTGCTAGGATCGGTTCTATTAGAACTCTCATAGAAATATCAACTTTGAAAAGATTGTATATTCATGAAATGGATGTGAAGACATCATTTCTTAATGGTTGTCTCAAAGAGGAGATTTACTTAGAGCAACCTGAAGGTTTCGTGATACCTGGATAGGAAAATAAAGTGTGTAGACTTATTAAATCCTTGTACGGGTTGAAGAAAGCTCCCAAATAGTGGCATGAGATATTTGACACCACTTTGGCTGGTTTCGGATTTTGGCACAACAGCGTTACAGGTGTATTTATTCCAAATACACATTTGATTACATAGTAGTAATATTTCTTTATGTTGATGATATGTTGATCACTGGAACTCACCTAGAAGGTACTCTTGAGACGAAGAAATACATATCCTCGAACTTTAAAATGAAAGATCTTGGTGAAGTTGATTGAATTCTAGGTATCAAGGTGAAAAGTACATGCAATCAAATTTCTCTGAGTCAATCTCATTACATAGAGAAAATTATGACAATGTTTCAACATTTGAATACTAAGGAATTCAACACTCCTTTTGATTCAAGTGTGAAACTAAACGTGAATTCTGGACGAACAGTAGCTCAACTAGAATATGTGTAACAACCCAAAACCAAAATAAAAAATTTCAATTTTTAAAAGAATAACCACAGATATAAAAATTGATCCAAAACCATCACAATGCATAAATGTCACATAAGCATAATACAATATCTAAATTGTGGAAATAACAGGAGCGAATGTTGTGCCATCATGTCGGGCCATTCCCCTTTGTACCGGAAGTACCTAAAACCAAAAACACAACTATAAGCAAATGCTTAGTAAGTTTTCCCCAAAGTACCACATACCAACATACACGTTAATTGTAACAACGTAAATTTTCAAATAAAACTTTCATTTAAAATCGCATAATTCTCATAACACATATCACAAAAATCTCATGTATTTAATTTATAAAAACACAACTCCATAATTGATTGATTAATAATCCAGGATCCTCAAAACATAACTCTTTCTCTGGTGTGTACAATCTAGCCAATGCCCTCCCGCGATCCTGAGAAAAACCTGAAACACATAACACATAACACGGTAAGAACGAAGCTTAGTGAGTTCCCCAAAATACCACACACATCTCGTCATCCACTCGAGGCTATAACTCAGTAAGACCATCCGGTCAATGTGTCTCAGTGGGACCCTCCGGTCCCACAACTCAGATGGACCCTCCGGTCAATCAACTCAGCAGCTCAATATAATACACAACATAAATCACATAGACGTAATGCAGAATATCACAGTGCTCAATATAAACACATAAGACCCTCTGGTCACACAAGAACTACCACTCTAGGTAAAGTATAGTGAGAAGACTCACCTTGCGAACAAGCAAGCAAATATCCTCAAACTCGAATCTCGAACTAGCCACCGCCTAACACATAGGGTAAATATCTCTAATTAATACTCGATTCTCGACTCTAAGTAACCACATGTTATCCTTTTCTCTCTAACTCTCGAATTGGGTAAAAGACCATTTTACCCATCCATGGTCTCCATTACTCATGTTGACCAAACCCTAAAGTCATCAGAGGTCAAACTCGAGTCAACAGTCCTTGTTTGACCCGACTCGACGAGTGCACTCATGCAACTCGTCGAGTCCCCTCTTTTCCTCATAAGTCTCAAGAAAGTCCAGCTCAGCTCCTCGAGTTGACCCCCAACTTGCCGAGTTATCGCATGATCAAACTCATCGGGACAAACCCTAACCGACTCGTCGAGTCAGGCCATGAACTCGGCGAGTCCCATCGGTCTGTTTTCTCATTCAGACGTTTTAAAGCAGATCTACTACCCTAAACTCTAGATCTAGCCTCCCAAGGCTCGACTGTCGCGTAAAGCTTCGATCTTTACGTTCATGTGTGGCATATTTGCTCCATAATGCCAATACAAGTTATAAAAAAGGTTACATGCTCAAGGTCTTGTCTCTAACTCAATAAAGTTTGGGTCTTTAGGCTCACAAAGCCTCCTACAACTCAGATCTGAGGTTTCAACCTCAATCATCCTCAAAGATCACAATGACACCAAAAAGAATGGGAAACACCCTAGAAACTCCCTAAACCAAAATCTTCATAAGGAAATGGCCAAGTTAGCATCTTTTTACCTCCAACTGAAGCAAAACTCTGAAAAACCTCTGGATCCAAAGCCTCCCCTTGAACAAAGCTTTGATGCTCTCCACTTCTCCTTCAACAATGCACTAAAATCCACAAGATTAGCCTCTTTCTCACTCTCTAGCTCAAATGGACGATTAGGGTTTCTCTCAAGGAAGTGGGGTGACTAGTGAGGCGCAAATGGGGCTATAAGTTCCCTTATATAGACCCCCAACCCCGGGAAATTAGGGTTTCTCTACCCAGCACCTACTCGGCGAGTCGGCTCTTTGACTCGTCAAGTCCATTCATTAATCCCACGTGGACACTCGACTCTACTCGACGAGTTGGACTCACAACTCGCCAAGTCACTCCATAAATCTCAAGATTAATCCATTGTACTGCAATCAAAACCCATCTAAACAATGAAGACTCAACACCCTGTCCTCAAACACAAGACAATGATCACGTTTGTTCAGAATTATCCTCTTACATTTAACAATCATAACCCCAACTCCCTTCTCCAATATCCCTTTCAACATTGAGCACCAGGTCACCTCCCGACCTAGCAGTTGAACCTCCAAAGGTTACCCATTGCATACCTCAACATGTCTCACTGACTTCCTTCCCACACTAACTATCTCGGCCCAGTGTGACACACAAGTTACAAAGTCCGCTTTACCCCGAGCGGTTACTACAATCCCAACTGAAGATCATCTCACCCCGACCTCTATCGTCTACTACTCGTTGGTTCCATGCGTCTCGCAATACCTCCCGAACCAACTAACTAACCCACTCAGGCCTAAGTCATCAGATGACAAACAATGCCCCTCAAAATGGAACCCCTTTTCTGGATCCGGAATCTCATTTCACCTACTCAATACATCACTAGAGCCAAACTCTAACTCAAGAGTCTGGTCCGACTCAGAATTGGAACCACTCGTCCCAATGAAACACTCAACTCACGACCCATAACCCGCAACTCACGCGTACATCACTTCTCCAATTCCTTCTGATTGCGATAACCACACCTTAACTCAGAATATAATGATTTCTGATCATTAAGGAGACCCCAGTCTCGCACCTGGTCCGACCTCCAGGTTCCTTAAAACACAAAAATAAGGCTACCCAAGTCTAAAACTCTTCTGCGTCATGTTCTAACTAGCGAATAATACGACTCCCCGTAGTATCATAACATTCCCTCTCACTATCCCGTGAAGGCTACGGCTCCCCGCAGGCCTATGACACTTTCTCAATGACTCGTGAATACTACGGCTCCCCGCAATATCACAACACTCTCCCTTTAACCAGTGAATACTACGGCCCCCTGCAGCATCACGACACTCTCTCGCTGACTAGTGAATACCACGGCTCCCCGCAGTATCACAATACCCCTTTCTCTGACTCATGTATGTTGCGCCTCTCTGCAGTCACACGATACTCTTTCTCTCACCGACTCATGGATGCTACGGCTCCCCGTAGTCTTACAACACTCTCTTACTCACTAAATCACCATGGGCTCACTCCATGGTTTTTCCCCGATAATCCTAAGTGATTACCCCCACTCGGATCCACTCGCTCTATCATCACTTCAAAATCTCATCATCAAGTCATCACTACACTTAGTTTACTAACTCATGCCCCACAACCCAACGTAGATAAGTGCACACACCCCCTCAGTTTATGCACCACAACTCCTGATGTAAGTTCTCGTAGGCAAGGCACTCTTCTCAGCACATATACACCCTTAGACAGTCCCACTCCGACGACAATTAACTGTTGGGTTCCCACTGGAACAATAAATCACTCGGGTACCTCGGTACACCATCACAACATCTCACGATGTCTTGCCTCATTCACTGATCCTCCACCCATGGCATCATACTCAGATACCTAAATGTATCCATCCAGAATTTCACAATATCTCGACTCCACCACCGATCTTCCTCTCGCACAACACGTAACTTAGGATTATTCCGACCCTCAATTGAAACACGAAGGAATCGTCAATGACTCAGAACACGTTGAAGACAATCCGAAACTCCCTCCTCTATTGCTCAAAACCCATGCAAGAATACACATACTGACCCAAAAGTTGACTGCCCAATCACAACCCATACATTCAACCAGAAATTCTCAACTGCCGAAACTATCCTTACGAGCCAACCACCTCGAGTTTACCATTACAACCTTGAAGAATCCCTAACCACCACAAGGTTTCTGACCAATGGCCACCTGCCGTGGAGACACTCATCCCTTCCTGAACACATACAACATGCATTATCTCGCTCTGCACCTCGCCTCGACCACCAATAACCCTGGTCTCATGTATATGTACCGCGGGTCACTATATCCAGTCCTCTAACTGCTCTTGAACAAATCTCTGATTCTCTCAATAAAGTATTCAGTTCTCCCCCACTCAGGGTTCGACCATCAGCAATTGGCATACCAACAGTCTATTCCATAGACTGTCTCACCGGGTACATCATACTTAACTCTTGGAACGTACCACGTAGTCACATCAATGACCATCCCGATGGAAACTAAGCAACTCTAAATATCCCGTAACTTAGACAAAAATCTCAGAATCCTCTCGACGTGACTATCTCTAGTTATCTCGAAGCCTCAGACCGACACACCGCCGGATACCCAAACTGTTTCGAAATAATCCTGACTCTCGGTCCGGAAATAATGCACTATTACCCACCTCGTCTCTGACTCCTTGACCAGCCTCCCAATACGGTAATCATCATCAAAGCACGAGACCTCACTCTCACGGTCGTTACACAGCGTAACGACGAGGGCCACTGCCCCAATATACTCCTCTTGATCACTTGGAACCGCTTCTAAAAACATACTTGACTAGACTAAGGCATCTCTTTGTCCTCATCTTAGTCTCCAGTAATAGTTTTCTCGTGGCCTAAGGACTACCTCGCAACAAACATACTGCCCAAATACTCTGGTGAAATGTTGCAACCCTATGCTACCCACGGGGTTTACCTCCAACTCTGAAACTGGAATTCTAAATATCTCTTCTGCTTCTTATGGGAAGCGGAAATAGCACAACTTTGGTCACAGAAAGTGACATCTCCTCTATCGGCCGATTGCTTGATTCAGACTGTAATCCTCCATAAATCACCATCTTCTACTCATCCCTGAGTCCTGCGACTCCAACTGGCGTTTCACCAAAAATCTTCCGGAAACTATCTCGATTTCTCTCTCACGGTATGCTCCCTTGAACTCGCTCATCATGGCCCTCTGGCCCCACACTCTATCACATCTGATCTCAGTCTAATCAAGCACAACGGGATAACTTGTAAAACCAGAAGCACTATCCGCCACGAATCATGGTACTCGAACCATGCTATCTCCTCTCAATCTGCTACGAATCATGGTACTCGAACCATGTGATCACCTCCCAATCTGCTACTTAGAACCTCTGGAATTCTCCCTGTATCGAGTATGGGTCCTCTGCTTTCAGTAGTACGGGCCCACACTACCTGCCATATCTACCCATACTTTCCACACGGATCATCCCAGATTTCCTAAGTAACTGCACAACCTTCCCGATCACCAATCCTGTTATACCTGTTCGCTCTCCAGCGAAAACTCCCCTCTTATCAGTGTACTCATCTTACTAAAGTCACTGCCTAGGCTCTTCCTAGGTTCTCACACTCCTCTGCCATCAGCTGCTGAGGAACTCCTCATGATGCCAACCATCTACCTCCTGAATATCGTCATATCTACTTAGTAGCTGACTCCCATCATCAAGAGTTCCACAAAGCACGAAGCACCATCATTCGGGAATCGGATAACCTCCACTAAAACATAAGGCCACTCTGGCATATAATTCCTCTTGCTCTATTCACAACTCAAAAGACATCGCCGAATCAAGCAATCCTACCTCTCGAGGTATCTAACTACTCTTCTCAGTAGAATCCTTAAATGCTCATCTAGGTATCTCTCCTAGATTATCTCTCGACTCGGAACTCTCTCCTTAGGTGATTCCTGCTAGATACTCTTACTCAGCACATACTCAAAAACACATCATAGATAGCAGCAATTCCTAGGCTAAGGCATCACAAATCAGTAAACGCTAAAATATGGAATACCTAGCCTATCTCTAGCATGCATAATATCTCATAAATATCACATAGCACAAAAGTAAGGGTATTTTGAGAAATCATCGTTCGGGCTCTGGCTGATTGTACACATTGCTCCAACTCGTTTTCTCTTAAACTCTTTCTCAGTTTAGAAAAATTTATCTCTTTTTGAAAATCTTTCTCAAATCCTCATTTTGAGTCCAGACATACCCGAAGGTGGATCCGAATCCCTCAAACGAAGGATCTGATACCAACTTGTAACAACGTAAATTTTCAAATAAATTTTTCATTTAAAATTGCATAATTCTCATAACACATATCACAAAAATTCATGTATTTAATTTATAAAAACACAACTCCATAATTGATTGATTAATAATCCAGGATCCTCAAAACATAACTCTTTCTCTGGTGTGTACAATCTAGCCGATGCCCTCACGCGATCCTGAGAAAAACCTGAAACACATAACACATAACACATAACACGGTAAGCACGAAGCTTAGTGAGTTCCCCAAAATACCACACACATCTCGTCAGCCACTCGAGGCTATAACTCAGTAAGACCCTCCGATCAATGTGTCTCAGTGGGACCCTCCGATCCCACAACTCAGATGGACCCTCCGGTCAATCAACTCAGCAGCTCAATATAATACACAACATAAATCACATAGACATAATGCAGAATATCACAGTGCTCAAAATAAACACATAAGACCCTCTGGTCACACAAGAACTACCACTCTAGGTAAAGTATAGTGAGAAGACTCACATTGCGAACAAGCAAGCAAATATCCTCGAACTCGAATCTCGAACTAGCAACCACCTAACACATAGGGTTAATATCTCTAATTAATACTCGATTCTCGACTCGAAGTAACCACATGTTATCCTTTTCTCTCTAACTCTCGAATTAGGTAAAAGACCATTTTAACCCTCCATGGTCTCCATTACTCATGTTGACCAAACCCTAAAGTCAACAGAGGTCAAACTCGAGTCAACAGTCCTTCTTTGACCCGACTCATCGAGTGCACTCATGCAACTCGTCGAGTCCCCTCTTTTCCTCAGAAGTCTCAAGAAAGTCCAGCTCAGCTCGTCGAGTTGACCCCCAACTCGCCGAGTTATCGCATGATCAAACTCATCGGGACAAACCCTAACCGACCCGTCGAGTCAGGCCATGGACTCAGCGAGTCCCTTCAGTTTGTTTTCTTATTCAGACGTTTTAAGGCAGATCTACTACCCTAAATTCTAGATCTAGCCTCCCAAGGCTCGACTGTCACGTAAAGCTTCGATCTTTACGTTCAGGCATGGCATACTTGCTCCATAATGCCAATACAAGTTCTAACAAAGGTTACATGCTCAAGGTCTTGTCTCTAACTCAATAATGTTCGGGTCTTTGGGCTCACAAAGCCTCCTACAACTCAAATCTGAGGTTTTAACCTCAATCAGGCTCAAAGATCACAATGACACCAAAAAGAATGGGAGAAGCCCTAGAAACTCCCTAAACAAAAATCTTCATAAGGAAATGGCCAAGTTAGCATCTTTTTACCTCCAACTGAAGCAAAACTCTGAAAGACCTCTGGATCCAAAGCCACCCCTTGAACCAAGCTTTGATGCTCTCCACTTCTCCTTCAACAATGCACTAAAATCCACAAGATTAGCCTCTTTCTCACTCTCTAGCTTAAATGGACGATTAGGGTTTCTCTCAAGGAAGTGGGGTGACTAGTCAGGCGCAAATGGGGCTATAAGTTCCCTTATATAGGCCCCCAACCCGGGGAAATTAGGGTTTCTCTGCCCAGCACCTACTCGGCGAGTCGGCTCTTTGACTCGTCGAGACCATTCTTTAATCCCACGTGGACACTCGACTCTACTCGACGAGTTGGACTCACAACTCGCCGAGTCACTCCATAAATCTCAAGATTAATCACACAATAATATGCCTGAAAGTCCGGATGTTATATTAATGCTATGGGCCAAATCATAGTCTTATATATAATTCTTGCTGAGGGCCAAATCCCGGTCTTCCATACAATTGCCAAGGGTCAAATCCTGGTCTTTTATGCAACTGCCAGGGGCCAGATCCTGGTCTTTCATACAAGTGCTAAGGGCCACATCCTGGTCTTTCATATAATTGCCATGGGCCTAATCCTGGTCTTTCATACACATATCAAACAAATATTCAGTATCCGGTAATACAAATAATCAGGTGACCTTGGTGCCTTCGACCCATTGATACAGTGAGAAAACTCACCTCAGTCTGCTGGAACAACAATACGCCCGCCTGCTTAACAGGAGAGTCCCACCATATCACAAACAAATAGCTCCAATCAGAAATAGTTCATATTCCCAAATCATGGGCATAAACCATACGTCCAAACTCCTAAGATAAAGTTCCATTTTCCTTTCCCATAATGGGCCTAACCATTCTTGGCCCAAATGAAATAGCTGGCTCCAACTGCCAAACGGCCCAAATATACCACTTAAGGCCCATTAGCATAAGTGAAAGGGCCACCTACTCTAAACAAGTCAAATCCAAAAACCAACTAAGGCCCAATGATCCAAAAGCCCAACAAAAGTCTAAAAGCCCAGTAGGGGCATACGCGCGGCGTAATCTTAGTACGCTCAACATACTCGATCACCATGCAATACGCGCTGCGCACATCTTGGTACGCTCAGTGTACTGAGCTGCTCAACACCTTTAGCCATTTAGTGCTTAATACATGCAGCCACTTAATCTAACTTCCAGATCTCAATCATTAACGGGGGTCCTAGGGCATAAAGTTGGCAACTTTATGCCTTAGCATGTCTTATTTGAGTCCAACATCCATTTTTGTTCATCAAAACTCACATTAAGGACCTAGATCCATGTGTGGTTTCAAATCAACCACCAAGATAACATTTTTATGCTTCAAACATATCATAGGGACTAAGATCTAGCATTTCTTGTAGTTGCCAAAACTTCCAAAAGAGAATCCATGGACACATAATGAGCTTATAAACAAAGCCTAACTCTAACTATCAAAAGGATTAACAATGTATGAGCTTTTTACCTTCGAAAGCTTCCTAAGATGATGTAGATTCAGGATCTTGAAGCTCAACCACGTCTAAAGCTTGGTCACCAAGTTCTTCTAAGCTCAAATATTAATCTCAAAGGCAAACTAGTGGAGGCTAATAATGATGAGGGTCCAAAGGTCATAAATGTTTTTAAATAGGTTTCATGCCCTAAAATTAGGGTTTTAACTTTTGGCTACGTACGTCCCACATACGCTTCGTACGCCCCACGTACGTGGCTCAAATTCCCGATCCAACATGCTTATGTACGCTAAGCGTGCATAGACATACACCCAGCGTATGAGGGGACCTATTCCGTAATTTTATTTTTATTTCAAGGACTAAAAAGGAAAATACTTGGATTCAAGTGTTTCAAATCTCCCCACTTGAATTATACTTCGTCCTCGAAGTCTGTTGTCCTAAACAAATCCGGGAAGTGCTCCCTCATCTCGTCCTCCGGCTCCCACGTCCACTCAGAGCCCTTTTAGTGCTGCCATTGCACCTTCACCAGATTCGCCACCTTGTTACGTATAATTTTAGTTTTCTTGTCGAGAATTACAATGGGCCTCTCCACATAATTCAGGTGCTCATCCACCTGAATATCATCGAGCGATATCACGGCTGACTCATCGGCTACACACTTCTTCAACTGAGACATGTGGAAGGTGTTATGGATCTGACTGAGCTCGCCAGGAAGATCCAACGTTATGCTACCGTGCCCACCTGGGCAATAATCCTGAAGGGAACGAAAAAACCGGGGGCCCAACTTGCCTCGCTTCCGAAACCGGATGACACCCTTCCAAGGTGATACCTTTAGAAGTACCAAATCTCCCACCTGAAACTCAAGGTCTGAACGGCGTCGGTCAGCATAAATCTTCTGATGACTCCGCGCAACCCGTAGCCCGTCGTACATGCTGAATCAACTCAGTTGTTTTAAGCACTACCTCGGTGCTTCCCATGACCCGATGACCGACCTCCCCCCAACAAACGGGGTCCTACACCTCCTTCCATACAACATCTCAAAAGGAGGTCGATCAATACTAGCATGATAATTGTTGTTGTAGGAGAATTCTGCCAGCTGAACATAAGTATCCCAACTTCCTCCAATATCCAATACACAAGCCCGAAGCATATCCTCAAGTGTCTGGATCGTCCGCCTACTTTGGCCATCGGTCTGAGGGTGGTATGATATACTAAAATGCAATTAAGTACCCAACTCCTCATGGAACTTCCTCTAAAACCTGGAGGTGAAAGAACATCTCGGTCCGAGACCACAGATACCGGCACCCCGTGCCTAACCACCACCTCCCAAACATATTTATCAGCTAGCTTCTCTACGGATATGCTCTTGGAAATTAGGAAAAAATGTGCACTCTTGGTCAACCTGTCCACAATGAACCATATAGAATCAACACCCCCTCCCGTCGTGGGCAATTTTGTGATGAAATTCATAATGATCTCCTCCCACACCCACATAAGGATGGGCAACGGATACAACTTGTCGTGAGGTACTTATGTTCGTTTTTGACCTTTCTAGATGTCAAACACGGTTGAATGAACCACGCAACTTCCCTCTTCATACAGGGCCACCAGTAACTAAACCTCAAATCACGGTACATCTTCGTGGCCCCCGGGTGGATAGAAAATTTTGATTTATGCGCCTACTCCAAAATCGTCTGTCTCGCCCCTCCTGATACAAGAACCCAAACCCTACCATACTATGTCAACAACCCCTGACTGTCTCTAACAAACAAAGGAGTCTTCCCTCTAATCTGCTCAGTCTTCCAATTTTCTTTTTTCAATCCCTCCACATGAGCCTCCATGATCAAATCCATCAAAGGTGAGGTGACAATCATCCTCAAACAGGTATCTCGTATAGGCGAGCTTGCCGATTTGCGGCTCAGAGCATCCGCCATCACATTGGCCTTCTCTGGGTGGTACAAGATCTAATAATTGTAATCCTTCACTACATCAAACCATCTTCGCTACCACATATTCCAATATCTCAAACTCTTGTGGTCGGTGTAGATAGTACACCGGACCCCATACAAATAATGCCTCCAAATCTTGAGGGCTAACTGAAACATCCCAAAAATAAAGCCCAAAAATTCCGTTTTTAGTTATTAACAAAACCATAGTTATCCGAAACACATGTCATAATATCTTAAACATCATATCAATGTAAATCAAAATATCAGAGTAGAAAGATCCCAGGCTGGACAAATGGTGTGTGCCTTGCAATCATCCCGAGCCCTTCCCCTTGCTACTAGAAGTACCTGAAACCCAAACTAAAAACTGTAAGCACGAAGCTTAGTGAGTCTCCCCAAACTACCACATACCATACACATAACATGCAACTAGGAGATACGGGCCCTGCCCACACTCATGGAGATTCAGGCCCCGCTCACACTCCACTATCTAGGAGATTCGGGCCCCGCCCACACTTTGTTGTCTAGGAGATTGGGGCCCCGCCCACACTCTGTTGTCTAGGAGATTCGGGCCCCGCCCACACTCCGCTGTCTGGGAGATTTGATCCCCGCCCACACTCCGCTGTGTAACATGCATACAAGTATCACACAGACAACAAGTATATCTATTCCTATCAAGCAGTCACATAACTATACTTAAATAACACTATGAGATTCGGGCCCCGCCCACTCTCGGCTACTATGAGATTCGGGCCCCGCCCACACTCGGCTACTAACATATCACATATACGGGCCGACCTTGGTGCCTTAGACACGTTCTTACTGAAAGAAACTCACCTCGTATGTTAGATGTGGAATCTCGTGTGAGGAATCTCTGATTGCTACTCCGACGACTCCCCGACTATCAATTTCATAATAATACTTAATCAAAATATGATAATCCTTCTTAGGGTAAAATGACCAGTTTACCCAACTCGTCGAGTTACTCCATCAACTCATTGAGTCCTAGATCCTGAAATCGCGATATAACTCGTCGAGTCTCCCACTGACTCGTCAAGTTCCTAGGCTACTCACAGTCGCGATCTACCGATTTAACTCGTCGAGTCCCTTCACCGACTCGGTGAGTTCTACCTGAAGCTAAAATGGGACAAACTAACTCAACTCGTCGAGTCCCTCTATGGACTCGCTGAGTTCCTCTGTCTGATTGAGCCATCTCACTGGATTAAGCTCCTACCCTTCAGATCTAAACTCCATACTTCGCCTACACACTGGGATACACCTATAAGGGTAAAGTTTCCAACTTTACCCGCTATTAGTCCTTCTATATGAGTTTAGCTCAAACCCTAACTCTCTAGAACATACATATTGGTCCACAAGCCATAATACTCTAAACCAAAGCACACTATAATGAATCTAGGCCTTGGACATCAGTTGGACACGTAAAGTTCCAAGCTTTCCTTCCATGCATGGCCTTGTAGGGTTAAAAAGACGATAATAACGCTTTTAAGCTTGCTTGGGGCTTCCACGGTCATAAAGTTTGCACCTTTATGCGATGGAACCCCTTCTAGATCCTAGATCTGAAATATAAGTCACTTGGGACGTCCAAATCCCAAAGACCAAGGTTCTTGAACCAAAACCTTCATA
This sequence comes from Lactuca virosa, assembly GCF_052849685.1. Classification (NCBI taxonomy): domain Eukaryota; kingdom Viridiplantae; phylum Streptophyta; class Magnoliopsida; order Asterales; family Asteraceae; genus Lactuca; species Lactuca virosa. The sequence continues at coordinate 229,732,973 of NC_136429.1, forward strand.
AAAATGGAAGTAAATAGATCTAAGGAATGAATTATCAAGTTAGGAACTTGATTACCAGAAAATCCAGCAATTGGAGTGTAGTTCCTGGATCTACTCCTTCCCTCTTGAGCCTTCTATGTTATTCTTCTTCCACAAGCTTCAAAAGTGCACAAAGATCACTCAAAATGGCTCACAATCTCAAATAAAGCTCTAGGGTTTCGTGGATTAGGGTTTAGAACAAGGAGGTTGGAAATAAGGCCAAGGGGTGGGGATTAAGATGCTTAAATAGGGTGCAAAACCTCGAAATTAGGGTTTCACCCTGACAGACCTACTCGCCAAGTCGAGGGCTCTTGACTCCTCGAGTAGGTGGCTGAAATCTTGCGTCCAAGACTCAAAGCTACTCGACGAGTCTAGGGCTCCCAACTCGTCGAGTAGCTCTATAAAAATGAATAATTTGTAAATAAATGCGTACCAGAAACCGTACATTACAATTCTCCCCCACTTGTCTTAGACTTCGTCCTCGAAGTCTGCTGCGTCTGAAAATAGCTCTGGGTAGTGCTCCCTCATCTCCTCCTCGGGCTCCCACGATCCAGAATCGCCACCGATCTCTCAATGTAGTTCATGCTGTCATCAACCTGAATGTCCTCCAAGGGCACAATTGCTGAATCATCCACTAAGCATTTCCGCAACTAGGAAACATGGAAAGTGATGTGGATCTGACTGAGTTCTGCTGGTATATCCAACCGATATGCCACCATGCCCACCCGGGCTATAACCCTGAAAGGGCCAATGTACCTGGGGCCCAGCTTGCCCCGCTTCCGGAACCGGATGACACCCTTCCAAGGTGACACCTTCAGGAGGAATATATCGCCCACCTGAAACTCCAAGTTTGAACGTCGTTTGTCGGCGTAGCTTTTCTGCCAACTCTGAGCAGTCTGGAGCCTGCTCCGGACCTGTTGGATCCGCTTTGTAGTCTTAAGCACTACCTCAGTACTCCTCATGACTCTCTGACCGACCTCGCCCCAACATATTGGGGCCCTACACTTCCTCCTGTAGAGCATCTCGAAGGGAGGTCGGTCTATGCTGGTGTGGTAACTTTTATTATACGAAAATTCCGCTAACGGAAGATACGTATCCCAACTACCACCGAAATCCAAAACACATCCGTCTGTATGAGGGTGGAAAGCGGTGCTGAAGTGGAGACGAGTACCCATCTCCTCGTGAAACCGCTTCCAAAACCTAGAAGTGAAACGAACATCTATGTCCGACACCACCGAGACAGGAACTCCATGTCGTCTTCTCTGCTAACTTCTCGGCCGACATACTCTCCTGGATCGGGATAAAATGAGCACTATTGGTCATCCGATCCACTATGACCGATATCGAATCTACTCCACGTGCGGTCCTGGAAAGCTTGGTAATGAAATTCATAGTGATTTCTTCCCATTTCCACATGGGAATGTCCAACGGCTGTATCTTGTCGTGTGGGCGCTGATGTTCGGCCTTGACCTTCTTGCAAGTCAAGCACCGCTCCACGTACCAAGCAACGTCCCGCTTCATGCAGGGCCACCAATAATCAGGGCGAAGATCCCGGTACATCTTTGTCGCCCCGGGATGGATAGAGAACCTCGACTTATGGGCCTCATTCATCAGAACCTGTTGTAGTCCACCCCAGTACGGAACCCAGATCCTCCCATTCAGGTTTAACAACCCTCGGCTGTCATAATCAAATGAGGCCACCCGGCCTACAATCTGCTCGCACTTCTGGCGCTCTTCTTTCAGGCCGTCAACCTGTGCCCCTCTGATATGCTCCAACAATGGAGTAATCACCATCATTCGCATACAATTATCTCGAATCGGAGCCGTTACTGCCTTGCCGCTAAGGGCGTCAGCCACCATATTGGCCTTGCCCGGGTGGTAAAGGATCTCACAACTGTAGTCCTTCACCACATCTAACCACCGACGCTGCCTCATGTTCAGATTCAGCTGATCCATGAGGTACCTCAAACTCTTGCGGTCCGTGTAAATTGTAAAACGGACTCCGTAGAGGTAATGTCACCAAATCTTGAGGGCAAACACCACGGCCCTAACTCTAAATTGTGTGTCCGATAGTTATCCTTGTGAGGCTTCAACTGCCTTGATGCATAAGCTATCACATGACCCCGCTGCATCAATACTGCTCCCATGCCTATGATTGAAGCATCACAGTAAACTACGAAGTCATCAACTCCCTCTGGGAAGGTCAAAATCGGTACCTCAGATAACCGTTGTCTAAGAGTCTCGAAGGTTGCCTGCTGCTCAGGCCCCCAATGAAATATCACCGACTTCTTGGTCAGTCAGGTCAGGGGTACAGCGATCTTGGAGAAATCCTGGATAAATCTCCGGTAGTAACTCGCTAGACCAAGAAAACTCTGAATCTCAGTTGGAGACCTCGGAATCTCCCACTGCATCATGTCCTCTATCTTGGCCGGATCGACTAGAATACCATTCTGGTTGATGAGATTCCCTAGAAACTATACCTCGCACAACCATAACTCACACTTGGAGAACTTTTCAAAAAGTGTCTCCCTCCGAAGTGTCTCCAGCACCTCCCTCAGGTGCTCCTCATGCTGCTCCTGAGTCTTGGAATAGACCAAGATATCATCAATGAAAACGATCAAAGACCAATCCAGCATCAGTCTGCACACTCGGTTCATGATGTCCATGAACGCGGCTGGAGCATTGGTGAGCCCAAACGGCATCACCACAAACTCATAATGACCATAGCAAGTCCTAAAAGTTGTCTTCTGCACATCGTCATCCCTTACTCGCATCTGGTGATAACCTGATCGTAGATCAATCTTGGAGAACCAAGATGCACCATGTAGCTGGTCAAACAAATCATCAATCCTCGGGAGGGGATAACGGTTCTTCACTGGTACCTTATTCAACTCCTGGTAGTCTATACACATGCGATGTGACCCGTCCTTATTCTTCACAAACAGGATCGGGGCTCCCCATGGCGAACTGCTCAGCCTGATAAATCCCTTGTCTAGCAGCTCTTGCAGCCGCATAGACAACTCTTGCATCTCGGGAGGAGCCAACCGATATGGTGGCTTGGCTATCAGAGCCACACCAGGGACTAGGTCAATCCTAAACTCAACCTGCCTCTCCGGAGGTACTCCAGGTAATTCCTTTGGGAATACATCCGAGTACTCTCGCACTACCGGTAAATCATCCACTGTCGTCTTACCCTTATCTCGGGTATCCATAACAAAAGCGACATAACCTGCGCAACCATGCTGAAGGTAACGCCTCGCCCTCTCTGCTGAACATAACACCGGTCCACGTTGTGCTCTCTCGCCCTGGATCACTAACCCTCCCCCACTAGGAGTCTGAACCCTCACTAGCTGATGTTCACAATCGATCACTGCCCCATTAGGGCTCAACCAATCTATAGCCACTATAACCTTGTTCCCTCACAGGGGAATAGGAACCAGATCCACTGAAAACTGCTCATCGAATAACTGTAGTGTACAACCTCTGTGAACCCTCACAACCCTAACGGTCCTGTCATCTGCTATCTCCACATCCAGTAGGCAATCCAGCTCCCCCGGAGCTCCTACGAATCGCTTTGTTGAGCGCGAGCAACACAAAGGATCGGGTGGCACCCGAATCAAACAGTACCAAGGTTGATATACCGTTCACTAAGAACGATCCTATAGCAAACACATAGATATAAGTAATAATCAATACAAATAAAGAGATAAGGAGAAGATACATACACGTAACGACATCAGGAGTTACACGTGCCCCCTCTGCTGACAACTGGAAGGCTCTGCTCTTCGCCACTGGCACCTCTGCCCAGCCCTGATGGCCGTCTGTAATCCTTAATGTAGCAGGGGTGGGTTCCGCCACCTTCCCTGCTGCTGCCAAGCTTGGACACTGAGACCTCTTGTGGCCCCTCTGATTGCACTGAAAGCAAATTAGATCAGATGATGTGATGGTGGCGGTAGCAGTACAATCCTTGCTGACATGCCCCGTTCGGCCGCACTTGAAGCAGCCTGAACTACCTGCCCTACACGACACATCATGCCCCCTGCCACACTTGCCACATCGGCCTCGGCCCTGCTGGCCCTTCCTTCGGGAATCTACCAATGGCTTTTTTCCCCAGCCCTCCATGCAAGACACAGACTCTGGCTACCTCTTTCTCTCTATCTCTAAATCAATGTCTCTCTCACGAGCCCTAGCAATCATGTACTCCAGCGTCTTGCAGCTGGAGCGGCTCACAAAATGGCGGATATCACTCTGCAACATCTCATGATATCGGGCCTTCTTCATCTCTTCATCCACCACATACTGCGGAACGAGAAGGGCCCTATCCCTAAACTTGGTGGTGATCTCCGCCACAGTCTCTGTCGTCTGCTCCAAGTCCTGGAACTCCCTCGCTAACTATTGCATATCAATCACAGGTGCAAACTTGACCCTGAACCTGGTCGAAAAATCACTCCAGGTCATCGCATCCAAAATCGCATCATCTCCAATGGCTCTCCCAACCTCCTCCCACCAGTCACGTGCCCTGTCCTTCAGAAGACAAGACGCAAGTCTGACCTTGTCCCCCTCGGGACATCTGCTGGTGTGAAATGTGTTGGTGACATCCGCCAACCATCTAGTACTCGCAATGGGGTTCCGAGCCCCATGGTAATCGGGAGCTCCACAAGCCCTGAACTCCCTGAATTTCAGTGAGTGTGCCCCTAGCATGGCCGCCATCTCAGTGCGGAATGCACCCAACCTCTCATCAAGAATCTCCAGGATGCCTTCCTTGACCAATCCAAAGATCACAGGAGTCTGGTCTAGAATGTTGCGTGTGATCTCAGACAAGATGAACTCTCTCGTCTACTCGTCAAGCTGCCTGACTTCATATCCCGAGCCAAATCCCTCACCAGTGCCTGAAGTGCCAACCGGGCTAGTGCGTAGCGTCACCATACTGAAAATACACCATAATAAACATCAGTATACTCATCATAAATTGAGGGATCTCACATACGGATCCTCTGCTTTTAGTAGTATGGGCCCATACTACCTTTCACATCTATCCGTACTTTCCTCAAGAACTTCCCTGACTCCACCAAGTCCCTAGGGTAATCACCAACCCACTCTCCGCTATCAGCTGCATAAGAAGTCTCTGTTATCCCCCCTAACTAGCTCGTGAATACTATTACATATCACTAAGACTAGATAATCTTCGAATGAGAGATCCTACCCTACAATGGTTGGACTCAGACGAGAGCTGCGCAATAGGGCTAGACCTAACCTTCTGAAATTATTTAGTCCTCACAATATGTAACTTAACATATTCATTTACTAGTTAGTAAAAGATAACTAGAACTCCTAAAAGCACAAAGCAAGCATCATTTGAGCATCGAGTAAACATAATCAAGCATATCTCTCTCAGGCTATCCCTGACTAATCTGTACTAGTATGCGGTTCATAAAGCTGAGATACATATAATCGGCACATAAGGCATCCTTCCTAGATCCTTAGCCCTAATCTAGCATGCAATTCTTATAAAGTTGGTACACATATAGTAGACACATAAGGCATCCTTCTTAGATGTTTAGTCCTACTCTAGCATGCAGTTCTCATAAACATACCATAACATAAACTTGTATGGGTAATTTGGGAGTACTTACTTGAGCTCGGTTGATTGCATGCACCACACCCTTTTTCTCTTTTCAAAGTTCTTTTCTCTTTTCAAAATCATTTCTGTAAAAATGATTTTCTTTTGAAATTTTTTTATACCATGTCCTTAGTTTGAGTTCAGACACACCCGAGAGTGTGCCCGAATCCCTCAAACTAAGGCTTTGATACCAACTTGAAACATCCCAAAAATACAGACCAAAAATTTCGTTTTTAGTTATTAACAAAACCATAGTTATCCAAAACACATGTCATAATATCTCAAACATCATATCAATGTCTATCAAAATATCAGAGTATAAATATCCCAGGCTGGACAAATGGTGTGTCCCCTGCAATAATCCCGAGCCCTTCCCCTTGCTACTGGAAGTACCTGAAACCAAAACTGAAAACTGTAAGCATGAAGCTTAATGAGTCTCCCCAAACTACCACATACCATACACATAACATGCAACTAGGAGATACAGGTGCCGCCCACTCTCATGGAGATTCGGGCCCCGCCCACACTCCACTGTCTAGGTGATTCGGGCCCCGCCCACACTCTGCTGTGTAGGAGATTCGGCCCCCGCCCACACTCCGTTGTCTAGGAGATTCGGGCCCCGCCCACACTCCGCTGTCTAACATGCATACAAGTATCACACAGACAACACGTATATCTATTCCTATCAAGTAGTCACATAACTTTACTCAAATAATACTCGAGATTCGGGCCCCGCCCACTCTCGGATACTATAAGATTTGGGCCCCGCAAACACTCAGCTACTAACATATCACATATACGGGCCGACCATTGTGCCTTAGACCCGTTCCTACTAAAAGAAACTCACCTTGTATGCTAGCTCTAAAATCTCGTGTAAAGAATCTCTGACTGCTGCTCCGACGACTCCCCGACTATCAAATTCATAATAATACTTAATCAAAATATGATAATCCTTCTTAGGGTAAAATGACCTTTTTACCCCTAGTCAACGTCAACGCTTGGGTCAAAGTCAACCTTCTGGTTGACCCAACTCGTCGATTTGCTCCATCAACTCGTTGAGTCCTAGATCCTAAAATTTCGATCTAACTCGTCGAGTCTCCCCCTGACTCATCGAGTTCCCAGGCTACTCACAGTCTCGATCTACCGATTTAACTCGTCGAGTCCCTTCACCGACTTGGAGAGTTCTACCTGAAGCTAAAACGAGACAAACTAACTCAACTCGTCGAGTCCCTCTATGGACTCGTTGAGTTCCTCTGTCTGATTGAGCCATCTCACTGGATTAAGCTCCTACCCTTCAGATCTAAACTCCATACTTCGCCTACACACTGGGATACACCTATAAGGGTAAAGTTTCCAACTTTACCTGCTATTAGTCCTTCTATATGGGTTTAGCTCAAACCCTAACTCTCTAGAACATAGATCTTGGTCCACAATCCATAATACTCTAAACCAAAGCACACTATAATGGATCTAGGCCTTGGACATCAATTGGACATGTAAGGTTCCAAGCTTTCCTTCCATGCATGGACTTTTAGGGTTAAAAAGACCATAATAATTCTTTTAAGCTTGCATGGGGCTTCCATGGTCATAAAGTTTTCACCTTTATGCCATGCAACCCCTTGTAGATCCCAGATCTAACATGTAAGTCACTTGGGACGTCCAAATCCCAAAGACCAAGGTTCTTGAACCAAAACCCTCATAAAAATGGAAGTAAATAGATCTAAGAAATGAATGATCAAGTTAGAGATTTGATTACCAGAAAATGCAGCAATTGGAGTGTAGTTCCTGGATCTACTCCTTAGCTCTTGAGCCTTCTATCTTCTTCTTCTTCCACAAGCTTCAAAAGTACACAAAGATCACTCAAAATGGCTCACACTCTCAAATAAAGCTCTAGGGTTTTGTGGATTAAGGTTTAGGACAAGGAGGCTAGAAATGAGGCCAAGGGGTGGGGATTAAGATTCTTAAATAGGGAGCAAAAATCCCGAAATTAGGGTTTCACCCTGACAGACCTACTCGCCGAGTCGAGGGCTCTTGACTCGTCGAGTAGGTGGCTGAGATCCCGCGTCCAAGACTCAAATCTACTCGACGAGTCTGGGGCTCCCAACTCCTCGAGTAGATCTATAAAATTGAATAATTTGTAAATAAATGCATACCAGAAATCGGACGTTACACAAACACCATAGCCCCCAATTCTGAATCATGCGTGGGGTAATTTGCCACATGAGCCTTCAACTACCTCGAAGCGTATGCAATCACATGACCTCTTTGCACCAGAACACCTCCCAAACCCTAAATAGAGGCGTCGCAGTACACCAGAAAAATCATCCAAACCCTCTGGAAGTGCCAGGATCGGGGCCTCACAAAACTTCTACCTCAGCTTCTCAAAAGCTAGTTGTTGATCAGACCCCCACCGGAAGGTCACATTCTTCTTTGTCAGGCGATTCAAGGGCACATCAATCTTGGAGATATCCTTGATGAATATCCGATAATACCCCGTGATCCCCAAAAATCTATGAATCTCAGATGCTGTCCTCAGGACCTCCCAACGCATCACTGCCTCAATCTTGGCCGGGTCAACTAGGATCCCCTTCTGGTTGACGATATGCCCCAAAAACTGCACCTCCCTCAAACAAAACTCACATTTGGAGAACTTGGCATCAAGCCTCTCTTCCCTCAAGGTATCCAATACCTCACGCAAATGTTGCTCTTGCTGCTCCTTGGTTTTGGAATAGACCAGAATATCATCAATGAAAACAATCATAGATGGATCCAGCATCGGCCTACAAACCCAACTCGTGAATTCCATGAATGCTACGGGTGCATTGGTGAGCCCGAAGGGCATCACCACAAACTCGTAATGACCATAACGAGTCCTGAAGAATGTCTTCTGAATGTCCTTATTGTGATATGTTGGAGAGGATGGAGTTGGAACATCAGGAGGGATCCGTGTGAATATCTTCTCCTGATATCACAGTACAAAATAGGAAAGGGATCGTTAGTCGACGTCCGGGAGGGGTTCCCGGGACGAAGCTCCGATGATGAAGTTAGTATCAGATATGAGAGAGATTGTAGTATATTACATAAAAGAGAGAATTTCGTCCCCTTCTTCGTGAGGAAAAGGATCATTTTATTCCTGTTTAAGAGGCGTGTCCCTCAAATGATTCTGTTGGGGATTCCCCCGTGTGGTGCGACGTGGGGGACCCATATTGGAGGGTCCTCCATCACATCTTTTGCCTCATTCTCTCATTGGCTGGAAGGAGATCTTCCAAACGTTTACGAAGATCGTGGCTATCGTCTAATGGGCGAGTGGGACTCTCTGATTGGTCCCACATTTTCTGGGATATAATTTCCTGGAGAAGGGGTAAAGGCACGGCTCTGCACCTTAACCGCCATATCAGCGCTCTTTGTGTTGGCGAAGGCCCAAACTTGGATTTAGACTGGGTTCTGACCAGGCCAATCCCGGTGTTAGTTTGACTTCTTTTTTGACGTTCCCCTGAGGGATACGTTAATAGTCCTCATCCCTGAACCTCATCTGGTGATACCCTGACCACAAATCAATCTTGGAAAACCAAGATGTGCCCTGATGCTGATCAAACAAGTCGTTAATCTGAGGTAGTTGGTATCGGTTTTTCACTTTCAGCTTATTCAATTCCCAATAGTCAATGCACATCCTGTTTGAACCATCCTTCTTCTACAAAAAAAAATTGGTGCTCCCCATGGAGAACTGCTCGGACGAATAAAACCCTTGTCTAACAGCTCCTGCAACTGCGTAGACAACTCCTGCATCTCAGGAGGTGTCAGGCGATATGATGCCTTAGCTATTATGGTAGCACCAAGTACTAGTTCAATCTGAAAATCTACCTACCTCTCAGGAGGCACTTCGGGAAAATCCTTAGGGAAAACAACAGGAAAATCCCTCGCAATAGGTACTCTGCTCAACTCAGTCGAGGCGTCAACTCGTGTGTCAGAAACATAAGCTAGAAACCCAGAACATCCTTGTTGCACATATCTCCTGGCCCTAGCGGATGAACAGAGGGTTGGCCCATACGAAACTCTTTCTCCTGAAATAACCAGTTCTCCCCCACTTAAGGTTCGAACTCTCACTAGCTGCTGATCGCAATCAATCATGGCCCCATTTGGGCCCACCCAGTCCATGCCAATAATAACCTTCGATCCTTGCAAGGGAATCTGCACCAAATCAATAGAGAATATCTCACTAAACATGTTCAAAACTAACACCCAGAAAACCCTTAAAGAACTCACAGTACGTTCATCCGTGATCTCCACCTCCAGAGGGGAATCCAAAGTCCCTGGAGCGTCTCGAAACTTCTTGCTGAGCGCAAGAGATAAAAAGGATCGGGTAGCCCCCGAATCAAACATAACATGAGTAGACAACCCATTAACCAAAAAGGTCCTTATACAAGATCATAATAAACATAATCATAACAAGAAAGCAATAAAGTATAAATTTAAGTCACATACCATTAACCACATCCGGCGCTACACGGGCCTCGTCTGTGGTCAGCTGAAAAGCCCTGCTCTTCACCGCAGGGTCCTATGCCATGCCCTGGCGGCCATCGGTAATCCTCAAGGTGGCGTGTGTAGGCGCCAACACTGCTCCCCTAGTCAATCTCAGACAATCGGCCTTTTTATCAATGGTCTGGTTGTAGTGGAAACAAATCAGAGCCCTATTGGGTCAGTCCCAGCTCACGTGACCTGCCTGGCCACAACTGAAACATCCAGAGCCTACAGATCGACAGGCTCCACTGTGCGGCTTGCTGTACTTGGCACATCGGCCCCAGCCTTGCTAGCCTCTGCTATGAGTATCAGAGGTCTTGGGCTTCTTGGCCTGACCCACTACGGTCTGCACCTGCTTCGGATTTTGCTTCGTTCTGAGCTCCAACTCAATTTCCCGCTCACGGGCCTTCTCAATCATATCATTCAGGGTCTTGCACCCCAAAAAGCTCACGAACTCCCTGATATCATCCCTCAGCATAACAAGATATCTTGTCTTCCTCATCTCCTCATCCGCAACGTACTGCGTAACAAAAAATACCCTCTCCCTGAATTTGGCGGTGATCTCCGCCACAGTCTCTGTTGTCTGGTGAAGGTCCTGAAACTCCCTCACCAGCTTCTGCACCTCAATAGTCAGTGCAAACTCCCGATAAAACCTTTGTACAAAATCATCCCAAGTCATCAATGTAATAGTCATCGTCCCAACCGCCCTGATGACCTCCTCCCACCAGTCCGACACTCTGTCCCTCAGCAAACAGGATGTGAATCCTACATTTGCCGCCTTGGGGCCAAAGCTCGTGTGTTGAGCATTCTCCATGTCAGCGATCCAGCGGCGAATAGCGATGGGGTCCTTAACCCTTGATAACTCAGGCGCTTTGCATGCCTTGAACTCCCGGAACGAGGGAGTTCGAGCCTCAATCTGACCTGTGGCAATATGGGCTCGAAAGGACCGGACCCACTCCTCCATGATCTACAGGATCCCCTCCTTGAGGGTACCAAAGATAACAGGGGTAGCATCAACAATGCCACGAGTAACCTCAGCTGCAATCAACTCGCATAGCCTCTCAGCGATTGGTTCACCACCTAAACCTAAACCTGAACTGAGCCTGATCCCGAACCTGAACCTCCTCGTGTGGTCATCACCATCCTCAAACTGAAAATACAATATAAAAAATAATCGCTAAGGAAGTTCGACGGGCTTCCTCCTCATCGGTCTCCTTTGAGTTTCCAGGTCTGCACTCGTCTCGGGTACACGTCCTGTGCTTCCAGTAGTATGGGCCCAATACTACCTTCCACACCTACCTATACATTCCTCAAGGTAAGACCTGATTCATCCAATTCACCATACTATACTTAGAATCCAATTTTCCAAGGCTATAAGGCATCACACAAATCAGGAAATTCTATCATATAATTCCTAAATGTATCCTTAGCCCTACTCTAGCATGCAATTCACATATCAATCATACTAATCTCAATACTTAAGCATGGGTAATTTAGGAAACACTTACTTGAGCTCGGCCGATCGCACGCATTGCACTCTCTAGTTTTACTTAAGAAAACCTTTTTCAGAAAAAATCAATTCTTTTTCTCTTGAAAAGATTATCATTTCCTCCGTTTGAGTTCTGACACACCCGAGAGTGTGCCCGAATCCCTCAAACCAAGACTCTGATACCAATTTCTAATAGCCCAAAACCAGAATAAAATTTTTCAATTTTAAAACAAATACCACAGATATAAAAAGTGTTCCAAAACCATCACAATGTATAAATTTCACATTATTAGAGTACAATATCTAAAATGCGGAAATAGTAGGAGAGAATGTTGTGTCTTCACCTCGGGCCCTTCCCTTTAGTACCAGAAGTACCTGAATCCATAAACACAATTGTAAGGAAACGCTTAATAAGTTTCCCCCAAAGTACCACATACCAACATACAAGTTAATGCTATGGGCCAAATCATAGTCTTACATGTAATTCTTGCCAAGGGCCAAATCCCGGTCTACCATACATATGCTAGAGGTCAAATCCTGGTCTTTCATGAAACTTCTAGGGGCCAGGTCTTGGTCTTTCATACACATATCACACAAATATTATGTATCCTGTAATACAAATAATGGGCCAGCCTTGGTGCTTTCAACCCATTGATACAGTGAGAAAACTCACCTCCGTCTGCTGGAAGAAGAAGACGCTCGACTGCTGAACAGGAGAGTCCCACACTATCAAAAACAAATAGCCCTAATCAGAAATAGGTCATAATTTAAATCATGGGCCTAAACCCTACGTCCAAACTCCTAAGATAAAGTCTCATTTTCCTTTCCCATAATTGGCCTAACCATTCTTGGCCCAAACGAAATAATGGGCTCCAAGGCACAAAAGGCCTAACTATATCACTTAAGGCCCATTAGTAGAAGTCAAAGGCCCACATACTCTAAACAGGTCAAAGCCCAAAACCAACTAAGGCCCAATTATCCAAAAGCCGAAAACATATCTAACAGCCCACTGGAGGCGTACGTGCGGCATAATCTCAGTACGCTTGGCATACTCGATCGCCATCCAGTACGCGTTGTGTACATCTTGGTACGCTTAGCGTAGTGAGCTGCTCAACACCTATATCCATTTGGTGCTTAATCCATACAACCACTTAATCTAACATTGAGATCTCGGTCACTAATGGGGTCCTAGGGCATAAAGTTGGCAACTTTATGCCTTAGCATGTCTTATGGGAGTCCAACATCCATTTTTTCTCATCAAAGCTTACATTAAGGACCTAGATCCATGCATGGTTTCATATCAACCACCAAGATACCATTTGTATGCTTCTAACACATCATAGGGACTAAGATCTAGCATTTCTAGCTTCTGTAGTTGGCCAAACTCCCAAAAAAGAATCCATGGAACCAAAATGAGCTTATAAACAAACCCTAACTCTAACTATCAAAAGGATCAACAAGGTATGAGCTTTTTACCTTCAAAAGCTTCCTAAGATGATGTAGAGTCAGGATCTTGAAGCTTAACCGTGTCCAAAGCTTGATCACCAAGTTCTTCTTCTTGTAAACACACCAAAAAGGCCACTAAAGTTACTTCCAAGCTCAAATATCACTCTCAAAGGAAAACTAAGGTTTTAGGGACGTTAATGTTGGATTAATGTCTAAGTCCATAACTATAATTGGTAAGACTTGACCCGACCCGGCATGGTCCATTTGGGTTGCATGGCATCATGCATTTGGATAGACTATAATGAGAGAAATAACACTTAAGGTTGGTTAATATATTATAAGTTCTAATATATTAAGGTTATTTAATTAGTATTGATCAAGAATTAATTTGGAATTAATTAAGTGATCAAAAGGAGACTAATTAAATATATGGGTTGATTGTGTAAATCATTCATTCTTATATATGTGGGCTTGTGATCCAAGATTCCTTATGTTGGACTAAGTCCATGGGGTGACCCATGGATACTCCATCGAGGTTAAAATCCATGGAGCATAAGGAATGGGTAAAGTTATGAGTTACATGGTGTAACCCTAATAGCCACCATATAAAAGAATCCCATGGCTCAAGAAATCGTGCACTAATGTGTGAATATGAGGGCTAGACGATTTCAAGGAGTGTTCCATTTCTCTTAAGTCATTCCATGTGCATTTGGTGTTGTGTGAACCATTTGAGGTGTCACACTTGGGGCACTAGGCACTCAAGCTTCATGGAGACAAGCTACATCAAACAAAGGTACGTATTCTATCCATTTGATTACCCAAGTATCAAGTATTGTATGCTAGATAGGGTAATACCTTGGAAAGTTCATAATTGCATGTATAATAGAGAAAACATAGATCCAAGGTATTTAGGGTTGCATGTACACTTAGGAGTGTTAGAATGCGCAAAACCCATCAGTTAAAAGCAGTGGAGGCTGATAAGGGTGAAGGTCCAAAGGTCATAAATGTGTTTAAATAGGTTGCATGCCCTAAATTTAGGGTTTTAACTTTTGGCTACGTACGCCCCGTGTATGCATCGTACGCCCCACATATGATTCGTACGCCCTACGTCATAAATGTGTTTAAATAGGTTGCATGCCCTAAATTTAGGGTTTTAACTTTTGTTTTCTTGTTATACTTGCAAAATTAGCTAAAAAATCGAATTGTATTAGTTTAAAAGTTATGCTAATTACTTGAAAAAATTTGATGTGAATTATCTTTGTTCATATGAGTTTATTAGATTAATAGAAAAGTTAATTGATTATGTGTTTTCAATCCATTTTAATCTAAGAGTTGATTCTAAAATATGTTTTTGTAACTTGTCCTCAAGTTATGTGAAAAGTCACATTTAAGTTTCATAAAACTCATAAAAAGTTGGCAATGGTTACAAAAATGAAGAGTCTTGTCCTCATTAAATGGTTTTATGACTCCATAACTTGTCCTCAAGTTATGGAGGTTCAAGAGTCACTTCATTAAATGATAAAATGTGTAACCTTAATTAGTTCCATAAGTTACAAAAATAAAGAAAAGTTACATTCTTTTATTAGTTTAAAGTCTTCCATAACTTGTCCTCAAGTTATGGAACTTGAAGAGTTTTTTTTTTAATTAAAACTACTTTAAACACATAAGTTATGGAATTAATTAGTTTTGAATATTTTCAAAACTTGCCCTCAAGTTTTGGAATTTGTAAAGTTTTCCCCATGAATACTTTAATTCCAAGTTAGCCCTTAGAATTTTAAAAGTTAAAATTCAACCCTTATACTTTATAGTATTATAAGTTAATAATAAATATATGTATAAGAGCAAGTCAGTCTTACCGTTAGTAGGCCTCATTCACGAAGCCGGTCTATAAGGGGGTATAAGGTTACTGCCTATAAAATGACAGTTTAATGGGTGTCCACTCTCACCCACCGCTTCCTTGACTGGTGGAGGGTCGTTAGCCGAACGGGTAGGACAAGGACTATAATTCTCCCTTCATTAAAAGTATTAATGATAAATACTAAGTAACTAAACACTTATAAATTCCCAATCTTAGTTACTTAGGAAAATGTAAATAAGGTGATAATCCATGAAATTACACTTTGCACTTTGTTTAAACCGTTAGTGGAGCGTGTGTGGTTAACCGGCACACTAACCTGGATTTAACAAAGTAGGCAAAGGGTAACTTAATATTTATCATAGTATCGGTGGAGCTCGTGTGGTTAACCGGCACATCGATTGAGGGGTAAATATTAAGGGTACCAAGTATATTTGCACGGTTACTTCACACCTTGTTTTGTGATCCTCGGCATCCCAGTCACAAAACCTGAAGGTCACACTCGAGATTGAAACATGCCATTGAAAAGTTCAATGAATCTCAAAAGATCTAGGAGTTTCAAATCCAATTAAAAACCTAATTACATTATTTCGTTTTTCATGGTGGAAATTGGTAAATCGTCATTTACCTACCTTCAACTATTTTATAACTCGGATTACGGCATCCCTCTTCCAGTTATAAATAGGTTGTTAGATCCTAGCCTTAATATTTCATATTGGGCGTTATATTAAGGACTTTAGATCAACTATCTTGAATATCTCCCAAAAGATGTCTAGTTCAGACATCTATGATCTTCCCAAATCTCTTGGAACTTTACTTCCTCCAATTATTCTCCCTAACCCACAAGTTCAAGGTCACTCGAGCCCTAATGGCAAGCAAGGTCTATGTGTGATCACATCTTACAGATGAAGTCACATATTGACAAGCTGGGAGAGTTGGGTGTCAAAGTCTTGAGAAAGTTGGATGTTCAATCACTTTCTAAGTCACATAGTGAGTTCCTTTGGGACTACTATGAAACAAACTATGACATGAACCTTAATGATCATATCTATTTGCTTGGTGCTGCTGAATCAGCAATGATTTGGAACGATAGTAAAGCAAATTTGATTAGAAGATCAACTTCCCAAAAACTTTATGGATAGTGACAATGGTGACACTGGAAATCCAGAAAAAGCATTCTCTTCCCAATGGAAAGGGATTGGCCATAGTCAACCCGGTTGACCAAATGGTAAGGAGAAAGGCTAAGTCTGAGATAGTCCCATTACCAAAGGGTCCATATGTTTATTTTGCCAAAGGAAGGGGCGTTGATTGCAAAGCTGCCAAGTTTACCTAAGGATGTTAAAGTCAATAAGTCTGACTCTACTTCAGGTAGAGCCCATTATCTAACTCTGTTAAGTTTCTATTCTAAGATCCTCATTACATGATGTGACTAGGTCACATGTTGATGTTTTAAGAATCAAAGAATAGAGAGAAAGCTTAAAGGAAGTATATGCTGATTCTGATCGCGTACGTGGATTTCGATCGCATCAGAATTTTGAAGTTGTTACTTAGGAGTTATGATATATTGCTTAGGAATAGATAACAACAAGTTTTTCCGTTTGCATTTGCACTATAAGGATAAGTTTTTTCCGCAAAGTTTTGAAATAAAATAAAAGTTTTTAATTTTATATTTATTTTAAATATCCTTACAATGGCATTTGTGGAAAATTGTTGCTTATATGATTCCACTGACAGCAATATTGGAAAATGGATTTGATTCTTTCATTTGTGGTAGTGTCTAAATTTACCAAATCAGGAAAGTTCCTCATCGCACAAGTTTCAATTGGACCGAAACTTGGAATCATGCAAGTTGAATAGTATGATGAATGAGAACTTTCAAGCATTGGAAAATCAAGACTAATTACTTGTTCACATGGATGTGTGAGTCAAGTGAAGGACTAAAGGGATCGAGTACACATTCTTGTGCACTTGTCATGTCCACCACAAAGCTCGTTAAGACTATTTGATTTACTAAAGTTTAGTAAATATGGTTATACTTACAAGTTTAAGTATAATTCTGAAACATTGGAAAAGTCTCAATGTATGGCAGAACGAATGAGAAGAATCAAATTAGGCAGAAAGATAAAAGTTTTCTCAAATCTGAAAAGATGGGAGAGTACTTTAGTATCATGTTTTGTGATCATCTTAATGATTTAAGAACCACATCACAATTGGTCTTCTAAGGACATCTTAGTGCATTCTTATGACTAAGAAGATGAGTCATGAATTGTTGAAATGGTTAAATCAAGAAGATGAGTCATATTTCATTCCAAAACAATTCTTTGAGTCATACTCCAAGACTATAAGTTGAGTGACATATCTTAAATAAAGGTTTAAAAACATTTGTCAAATGTAAGAGTAAAAGTGTCCTACTCTTGTACATTTAAAATTGGTAAGTTGTGATGTTTTGGATAAAACAAAGACCAACTAAGGCCAATTGTGTGAAACGTTTGTCTTGATAAAGAATCTGCACTATCTCTTGAATATTTGGCAAGATAGTCTTATATGTCAAGAGGACAGTGGGAGTCTTAAAGATCCTAAAAAGAATTTCAAGAACTAATCAAGAATAAAACCTGAGGTTCTTCACTAGCACACGACTTGAGGTTTATAACCTATCATGTTGACATATTCTATGCCCATTCCAGTTAAAGTTGGCTTTGCATAGGAGTTCTGAAAGTTCTCAATTGGTTGCATAACAACTTGGAAGCAATGGCAGGCCCTGTACTGCCAGGTGGCAAGAAGTTAAGATTGCATAAGTTCAGTCCATATGAGTTTGGATTTGTCATTATCCTTGTCTTGTGACTATGGTTTTGACGATTCACATGGATAAGAACACATACACCATAAAATCTAAGGGTCATAAGGTTTCTCTCCGATTCATGAAAATGATGGTGAGGAAACACTTCCACCAAGTAGATTTGAAGCAGATGGCAAAAGGTCTAAACAATTGAGACTATGATTACGACATCCCTTTTCATAGTTCTGAAATTGTTTAGACACACATGCATGCTATCTAAGGAAATGTGTATGATTTTGATAAAGTTTTATGAAAGCATGTCATATCAGAAATCTAAACTTTGGTAAGAAAGTCAATAAAGTATTGATTTGTAGAAGTCCAGCTGATTTCTGAATACATGTCAAAGCTAGTGGGAGCATAAGTGTTATGCTAATAATCATCATGTTAGTGGGAGCATGATAATTATGATAAGTATTGCAAGTTAGCAATGTTAATTATAGAAAACAAAAGTTTCAATTCGTGAAGTTGCAGGGGTTGAAAAAGTTGTTTTGCTATAATTAAGGGAGAGGATATACTTCATTTCAGTTCTAAAGGCTTAGATTGAGACCTTAATCATCTTTAGTCAAGAATATAGATACGAATTTCATGTTGGATTGGTTCAACTTAAGGAAATTCTATATATTGCGTTCTCAAAATTCGATTATGATTACGGCATCCCTCTTCATAATCAAATTTTGAAAACATGGCAAATAAAAATATTGTAGCAAAAGACTGGTCTAGAATCATGTCTTTATGTGAGACATCATGAATCGTGTACCATTTGCTTTTGGTACAGGATCGATTGCATGTGCTATAATATTTGTCATTTCTAAATTTTTCCAAATGCCCAGAGGCATTAAGAAGGGAAAAGGTCTAGAATTGGATATGACTAAAATGATTAAGCAATTGTCGAGGACAATCTGAGGTTTACCAAAGATTGGTTGCTCCGGGACAGTTGGAAGTATAGTGCTAATTTTGGAAGGACCATATTGACATATTCTGAAAAGAGGCATCTCTTATTCAGAAGTGATAGTCAAAATGAGAATATAGAGTTGTCTCCATAGGTGGAAGTTATCTGTGTAAGATTAGAAAACTTAATGCAAGAAGCATGTCCAAAGCAATGTACTTTGAATATGAGACTTAGTTTCCATGGAGTTGATCTCCATTGGAATACCTTATAATGACTGCTGACAAGTCTTTGTGACTTTGTGCATATTCATTACAGGAGGGTCAGTGCATATAAGTTTAAAATCTAAACAGATTTCGATAAATGATAGGAATTTGAAATTCTCACATTTTTCGATAAGGATTTGGGAGTGTGAAATTAGAATCATTGAAATTATGTTCAATTGGTTTATTTCACAAAGTAAGGATCATAGACAAACATAGAGTGCATACTTGGTGTATGGCAAAGCTATTGTTTAAGAAAAACATAGTGTACATGCTTGGAGCATGGGACAACTAGTGTTTTTAATTCAAGTATAAAGTTGATAAAACCGAAACAATGAATAATGAGTAATCAGTATGGTGATAAATAAAAGTGTTTATTTATATTCATAGGGTTTGATACCATATTTGATTCATTTATTCTTGTGTTTCACTTTTCATGTTTTGACTTCCAGAATAACTAAGTCGCTCTTCCTGAATGATTAAGTTATTCAAATCATCCACAGTCGGTCACATGTTGGAAGTAGATATGAATCAAGACTGTCATGGGTTGGTTTGTAGAGGTCCAAGTTGGTGGACAAAGTGGTGCTACAACACTCATGAGTGCTCATAAGTTCTGAGTATTGGATTCAACCCGCGCTCATTTGAATCACTTCATGGATTTTATCATGAGTGATCATGAGACGATAATATCTTATATTCTTCAAACCTAGAGATATGAGTTGTTACTATGAGTTGGTTGTACATTGATTGCACGAAAACGCATTCGGTAACTCGATGTTATAAAACGTGCCTTTGTGTATGATTCAACAAGTAGTAGAACAAGCCATATGAGTCGAAGTTTATCCATTCCTTTTACCTTCGGGATAAAAGCGATATCTGTGGGCCCCTCGATGATTTAAAGATGATACATGTGAGTGCTTGGCCAAGCCAGGACTGATTTGATTTGTTCAATCAGTCAGTCATCATGAATCGGAAATCGGGAAACAACAAATGGACAGAGAGAATGATTGATAATCCATGCCTCAGTCCATATGATATCTAGAATGGAGGAATATATGATCCCTTATCTAATTGACAAGTCATTGGCAAAGGTCAGAGTTCATCGACAAGGTCAGAGTTCGACAGAAGCTTTTGAGAGCTACGATTGCTGATCGGTTCCTGAAGTCATACGCAATAATAGTTTTAGACTTATCCAAGTGGGAGACTGTTGGATTAATGTCTAAGTCCATAACTATAATTGGTAAGACTTGACCCGACCCGGCATGGTCCATTTGGGTTGCATGGCATCATGCATTTGGATAGACTATAATGAGAGAAATAACACTTAAGGTTGGTTAATATATTATAAGTTCTAATATATTAATAAGGTTATTTAATTAGTATTGATCAAGAATTAATTTGGAATTAATTAAGTGATCAAAAGGAGACTAATTAAATATATGGGTTGATTGTGTAAATCATTCATTCTTATATATGTGGGCTTGTGATCCAAGATTCCTTATGTTGGACTAAGTCCATGCGGTGACCCATGGATACTCCATGGAGGTTAAAATCCATGGAGCATAAGGAATGGGTAAAGTTATGAGTTACATGGTGTAACCCTAATAGCCACCATATAAAAGAATCCCATGGCTCAAGAAATCGTGCACTAATGTGTGAATATGAGGGCTAGACGATTTCAAGGAGTGTTCCATTTCTCTCAAGTCATTCCATGTGCATTTGGTGTTGTGTGAACCATTTGAGGTGTCACACTTGGGGCACTAGGAACTCAAGCTTCATGGAGACAAGCTACATCAAACAAAGGTATGTATTCTATCCATTTGATTACCCAAGTATCAAGTATTGTATGCTAGATAGCGTAATACCTTGGAAAGTTCATAATTGCATGTATAATAGAGAAAACATAGATCCAAGGTATTTAGGGTTGCATGTACACTTAGGAGTCTTAGAATGCGCATAACCCATCAGTTAAAAGCAGTGGAGGCTGATAAGGGTGAGGGTCCAAAGGTCATAAATGTGTTTAAATAGGTTGCATGCCCTAAATTTAGGGTTTTAACTTTTGGCTACGTACGCCCCGTGTATGCATCGTACGCCCCACATATGATTCGTACGCCCTACGTACGTGGCTCGGATTCCCGATCCAACATGACCATGTGTGCTAAGCGTACATAGACGTACGCCCAGCGTACGAGGGGACCTCTTTCACAATTATATTTTTATTTCAATGATTAAAAATGAAAATACCTGGATTCGAGTGTTATTGTTGCACATTGCACTCGGCCTGACATCGCATTCGCTGTAAGAAAACTGAGTCAGTATATTATCAATCTGGGGATGGAACACTGGAAGGCGGTGAGTAGAATACTAGGATACCTGAAAAGGACAAGTAGTTTTGAGTTGACATATTCGTCATCAAATGGAACATTAGAAGGGTATTCTGATGCTAGCTGGATGGATCACACCAGTGACTCGAAATCCACAAGTGGTTGGATTTATACTCTAGCTGGCAGTGCTATTTCTTGGGCGAGCAACAAACAGACATGCATAGCTCATTCAACGATGAAAGCAGAGCTAATTCCCTTAGCATCAGCGGGCAAAGAGGCGAAGTGGATTCGAATCTACTTATGGATATTCGTTTGTGGGATATTCCAATGCTATCAATACCCATGTACTCTGACAGCGAGGCCACACTGTCTAAAGTATATAATGGGAAGTCGAGAAATGTAGGTATGCGATACAATTTTGTGAGACAACTAATTGAAAGTGGTACCTTCAAAGTTTTCTATGTCAAGACAAGTAGGAACTTGGCAGATCTGTTTACCAAACCTCTGACGAGAGATTTGGTTACATCTACCACGAGAGTCATAGGTCTAAACCCACAACAGAATTGCTTAGTGATGGAAACCCAACTTAGTATTAGTGCTCCTAATTCTCAAGTTTAAAGGGTAACAACGAAGTCACAACGATAGAAGTTACTATCATTAATGGTAGATCCATGTGAGATAGGATAGTACGTCGTTATTGAGAAGGAGGTTGAGTTACGAATCTTAACATGGTTTTGGAGACATCTAAGCAACAAAGATACACTACTAGAAAAATACCCTTTAATGGCACGCATTACGTGTCATAAAAGGGTATAGATGACACGCAAATGCGTGTCAAGGAAGGCCATGTCATAAAGGAAGACGACATGCATTTGTGTGTCATAACCTTACAACAGACATTTACGACACACAATGTGTATCATTAAAGCCCCTGTCAAGAAAGGCCATGTCATAAATGAAGATGACACACATTTTTGCATATCGTAAATTTAAATGTTTAAAAAAATATTTATAGATTTATTGATTTTCAAATTAAATTTGAATTAATGTCTCATAATAGAAAATAAAATACCATATAATCGTTCCAATAGTAGACAAATGTAATACATCAAATTTGAGAGATGAAAGTTATCAACAAATAATAAACATACATGTAGCAAACACATTTAAGAAAAAGAAAATATCCAATGGATCATCCTTTCTAGTTAACTTCTGTAATTAGTGTGTGTGCGACAATAATACTCCATTTTATCAGCAGCCCTGCACAAGAGAAAATAGAAAATAATTTATCAAACATTTAAGAAAAAGTCTTAATACTTTCATCCAAAACATTTAAAATAATCAAAATACCTTTTATCTAACTATTACAACCAAAACAAACAACTATAGTTTAGAATAACAGGTTCGTCTTTTATTTAGAAAATCAACCAATTTCAATCTAAAATAGATTAAAAATAATTTTACTTTGATTTCAGAAATAAGAAAGAAATAATATGCTTATAGTAGACGTATTATAAGGTATTGTCACTTACAAAAGTGATTGAACTTCAAGAAATGTCAACCAGATCTGACCAACCTTCTTCTTAACCGTATCTGATTGTAAGGTCCAAATATGGATCTTTACCAATAGTTAAGCAACAATCAATCACAGAATAAGAATAAGATGAAAAGAAATCAAGCTTTCACACGATTATATTGAGAAAATCGTCTGGTACAACTCGATAGGACTCTATGGCATCAACAACTACTAAAAGACTAACACCTCCTCTATATATACAAGACACGACCATAAACTGGGTTTGCGACCGTAAACAGAGTTTACGGTCGTAAACGTGTTTACGGCCGTAAACACAGTTTACAGTCGTAAACACACAAAAAGTTCAACAATCAACAAACAACCCATAAACACTATAACAGACTCATTCTGAACACAAAACAATGAAAGCCTAGACCAAACCATTTCTAGGGTCCTTCAATCTCCCCCTTGGTTTGGTTCTAGCTTAGACTCAATCCTTGTCGACCACCAGAACATCCGACGTTCCCATCGCTCCATTCCACATCTTTTTTTCAATGATCTCAGCCACCATCGCCGTGTATTCTTTCGCCGCGGGCTTGAATATTGTTTCAGCCACCTTAATCTGCTGAGTAGCAAGATGATGAATGTCCCATTTGTGAAATTGAAGCAAGTCCCTTTTCTCATAGAGACGGATGCAATCATCTTTAAGCTTGATGACAGCGGCATCTGTTAATTCATCATATACCCAGTACAGCATGGATGCAAGAGAACCATCAGGGTAGTTTTGAAGAACAGGGACTTGTTTCACTTGTGCGGTAGCTGGCCACATCACTTGTTTAAGTGGCTGATCAGACTTGGGATCAAGTACATTGGGGTGAACCTTGACGATTGACTGAGCAGTCTTCATCGAAGGAAATCCTTTGGCAACTTGATCTTCCAAAAACGATTTAAACTGGCTCGCCCTGGGATTATTTTAATGATTGGAGAAAGGAGCCTTAGACAGCTCAATAAGATCAATCTTGGTAAAAGAGTCAAAGTCGTGAGCGTCTTTGTATAGTTCATTTTTTCCGCTCTTTCTCCTTACCATGAACATGTTCATTGTGTCATGGAATCCCCATGAGATGATTCCAGACCTGTCACCATAAATGTCTCTGAAGCGATTTTCGCCCAGATCCGTAACACTAACATGTTGTTTATCCCAGGGCGCCTTATGATCTGCGCTTCGTTTGAATAGAAGTTGACCCTTTTCAGATTCCTGGGTCGACTTCTTGCGTTTTAAGGCCTTTCCACGTGGAGCTTGCTCTGGTTCCTTTTCAAAGCGGTCTACGACGGTGGTGGTTCTGATAGTTATAGGAGCAATGGGAGCATCTTGATTAGGAAGATAAATATGTGGATCTTCAACAGATGACTTGAATTCGCCCCCAAACTTATCTTCCAGCTTTTTCTTCAAGTCATAGTAACTGGCGGTCAGAAGGCCAAAATGAGTCTGGAGATCTGTAATTTGTTTGGTCTTCGCAGCATTTTCTTCATTAAGTTCTGCCATTTGAATACTGAGCTGTGTGTTTTCAGCTTGAAGGCCTGCGACCTTAATGTCAAGCTCAATATTCCTCTGATCCAACTCGACATTTTTCTGACTCAGAGCATCGACGTGCTTCTGAAGACCAAAAAGTGTAAGACCTTCTTCTCCTGTGTTATCACCCCCTATATAAATTCCTTTGCCACGCAAGGGTGATGTTGAAAATGGTTCTCTGGCCAAGAGCGTTGCTAACTTGACAGAGGTAGCGTCGTGCTCTGGCCTCGGAGGAGAGAAGTCCGTTGGGAAGG
The DNA here is from genome assembly GCF_052849685.1 of Lactuca virosa. Classification (NCBI taxonomy): domain Eukaryota; kingdom Viridiplantae; phylum Streptophyta; class Magnoliopsida; order Asterales; family Asteraceae; genus Lactuca; species Lactuca virosa. Next base: position 229,757,568 of record NC_136429.1, read on the forward strand.
ACGAGCCACCGGTTTCGTAGAAGGTACTGGGACCTTCACTGATTGGCTCAGTTGAGACTATGACTGGGGTTGTTGTTGGTGGGGCTGAAGCACCTTGAGTCATCAGTCTTGGGTCAAGTCTTCGTCTTTTGCTAGGAGAAGGTGTAGTTTGAGTGACTGGAGGATCACTTTCCATCGGCGCAGATGTAGGTAAGACAACATCAAGGGGAGGAATCCCTGACGTCACCACCATAGGAATTGCTATTTCCGCCGATGTTTTGGTTGGTGGAGGTGTAGCTTCAAGAACATCTTCTTCTTCCCTTGTCTCAGTTGCCGGTTTAGCAACTTTATTGACATTGTCGAGCAACTCATTGAGGTTTACCCCTGTCAGGAAATCCTCGTTACTCCCAAAATTAACAGGAATTTCATCATTGTCAAAACCTGTGAGATCCAGGTCTTCATACAAGTCAGTTTCTGACCCCGACCCCCTATGAAAATCTTCTTGAACCCAAGCGGATGTCAATTCATGTTCCGAAGCTACATCAGCATTAACAGCTGGATCTTCTTCTTCTTCATGATATGAGACAGTGATGACATTTTCAGAAATGACCCTCTCGGAGGAAGTTGGCTCAGATGACATTTTCTCTGACGTTCCATGCGACTCAGAAGACTCGTCAATTTCAGCAAATTTTCCAAATTTGACCAGAGGATGCAATCCTTCAAAAACGACTTTGCCCTTTCTATTTTGCTTGATAAGACCAACTGTGTGAGGGCCCAAGGATTTGATATCCAACTTGTCACCATCCTTGACCATTTCTGGAAACTGATCGTCGACAAACACTTGGATAAGCCTTGGATAAAGTAGAAATGCATCTCTGGTCCCCCGGGTAATGGCATTAATGTTCACCGAGAACTCATCAAGAATGAACTTTGAGAAATTAAACTTTATGCCACCAGCCAAGGAGACAATTGCCCCGGTGTTTCTGAGAGAGATCTCATCGGCTCCTGATCTCCTGCCAGAAATGCAGCTCACGAACACGTGTGCCAGGAATCGCCAGTAAGGAGGCAGGAGCTTCTTCACTGTGGGAGGGTAGATGCCCTCGTATCCCATCCTCTCAAGAACCCTTTGTACATCTTCAATTCCAATTTCAGTAGGGAAATTAGATTCATCAACGAAAAGCAAAGTATTTCTGATGTACTCCTCCGTAATAGTGATCTTGCAACCTTTGACTATGGCTTCAATTGTTATCTCTCCGTTGACCTTTTCCATTTTTACAGTTTGCCAAAATTCCCGGATGATGTTTTGATAAATGACGGGATTTACTGTGATGGCATAGGATAAGCAGCACTCCCTTAGCCTGTAGATCATGGATTTGAACTCCGCATGAGCGACTGGAGGATCATCCAACACGATCGCCAAATTGTGCATATCCGCGAACTTAAGATTGGCCATTTTTTTTGCACTAAACAAGCCAAGTAAGAAAACACAGGATTTTAACAAGTTAAATCATTTAGTTTTCTCAATTAGACAATTTATTTTGGCTTTTAAAAATTAGTTTGACTACAAAATATTTGAGTTTATGGTCAAAATAGTCAAACATTGGAGTTTACGGTCAAAGGAAGTCAAGCATGGGTTTACGGTCAAAGATGGTCAACAGACCGTAAACTAAGTTTACGGTCGTAAGACCAAAACTTGGGTTTACGGTCGTAAGACCAAAACTCGGGTTTACGGTCGTAAGACCAAAACTCGGGTTTACGGTCGTAAGACCACTTTGGGTTTACGGTTCTTGAATGATCCGAAACCGTAAACTCCTCGTGAACAGTAAACGCCGACAGAACTTTAAACTTCGATTACTCCTTCGTTTTTGGTCGGAATGGCGAATAGAGAGCATATCCTTGGTCGGATTCATCATACCTTCGAGATGTACTAGGCCGATTTCTCAAAAACTTCAACAAAAATTTCGATAAGAGAGAGTAGAGAGAGAGAATGTGATTGCGGCTGTAAAGGGAGAGGAGGAGGTGGAAAAGGGTTTACGGAAGTAAACTCTTTGTTTTATACTTCCTCGAAATAACCAGTCTCCCACACAGTGTAAAACCCAGTCTTTTATCCTGATAAAATTTTTAAGAATAAATCTCTTGAGGATTTATTTAAAATAAAAATAAAATAAAATTAAAAATAAAATTAAAAATAAAATAAAATTAAAATTAAACTAAAAATAAACTAATTTCTAAAATTTAAGAATTAAAGGATTTAAAAAATAAATTTTGACAATTATAAAAAATAAAATAAAATTAGAATAAAAATTAAAAATAAAATAAAACAAAGGAAAATTTAAATTTTGAACAAACAAAATTTATTTCAACACTACTAACAAGATCTTGTGACACTGGGATCAAAGTTGTTAGACAGCCTTAATCCGCTTGTCGGTACCTTTCATCTTCACATCTTTATATGGTCGATCGCCAGTATTGTGGTCTACTTAAACACGAAAAATCGTGACAGATTTTGGACATTACTATTTGTTACAAGACAGGTGAGCTTAAGTTCCTAGATACTATATCTTAAGGACCATTCAGCTGACGACGACCAGGGATATTGTTGTCCACCTAAATTGAGCAGCGAGATCTATAGACAATCTTTGAGAGTTCAATTGTTAATTGTACTGGAACATGTTTCCCGCTTCCTGATATGCCCCCGTAATCAAGAACTTCCAGAGTACTCCTTACATCGGGTGAGAAGACAATCATTAAGAGAGAGGATGAATTCAGACTATTATTAATTATAGTTTTTAGAGGGATTAAGATGTAGAAGGGTGCATATACTGTGTACCAGGTCGGATTATGAGTCACGCAAAGGAGACAGTATATGGCTAACAGATGGGAAGAATTTCATAGATTTAATATGCAGAGAGATAGATTTGCATATGTTGCTGTCCAGGTCGGATCTCTTCCAATCACACAGAGGAGGCAACATATGACTGACAGATAGGAAGAGAAAGAAAACAATTTTCTACAGACCTAACTTATCGGAATTTACTAGTCGCCCCATCAATACCGGATTTAAGGACAGAATCCGCACATCGAGGAGAAGTTAATCCACGGTTCCAAGTACGGGTTCATTTAATGTGACGAGTCGATTCCCATATATATATCCATGCTCAACCTATCCAAGCATCGTATTGTCAGGCTAAACGGATCTAACTAGGTCAACATTTGTCAAGTCTAAGAATTTCTTAAGTTCAACTCTGGCTAGTCAAGTCCATTTATAATCTTTCGTGCCTACCGACGCATCAGCCCAGAGTAAAGACCCTTCAATTTTGGGTACGTTACGCAGACTCAGATTGCCTGTTATCACTTGATAATATCACTTCCCAGTCTTTTATCAACAAGCAAAACTGTTAGAGACAATATTTTTGATTTTTCTGAAATTTTTAATGTTTTTGGATTTTTGTTTATTTCTCCCCCTAAATTTGTGCATGGAAGAGAACGAAATGACTGAAATGCTCAAATTTAAACTAAGAAAAACCTAAAAAACAATCCTCAAAACGAATCATTTTTAAAAATCTCACAAGCACATCGAATCGAGCCTTGTGAAAAGGCTTTGTGAACAAGTCTGCCACATTATTATCAGTGTGAACATGTTCTAGCCTAATGAGCGAACGCTCATAGCAATCTCTAATAAAATGAATTTTGAAGTCAATGTGCTTGGTTTTGGAATGTTGGACAGGATTTTTAGCGATTTGAATAGCAGCCTCATTATCACAAAAAATTGGGGTTTCTAGATAATTCAAACCGTAGTCCAACAGCTGATGTTGGATCCATATGACTTGAGAACAACAGGCAGACGCAGCTACATATTCCGCTTCTGCTGTTGAGGTTGAGACTGTATGCTGCTTCTTGCACTGCCATGAGACCAGTCTATCTCCAAGAAACTGGCATCCTCCTGAAGTCGATTTTCTATCAAGCTCACACCCGCCATAGTTGCTGTCTGCAAAAGCATAAAGGTCAAATTCGGGATTTTTCGGATACCAAAGGCCCAGTTTTGGGCAACTTTTGAGATACCGAAAAATCCGTTTAACAACAATTAGATGAGAGAGTTTAGGATTGGCCTAGTAGCGTGCGCATTGACAGACCGCAAACATTACATCTGGGCGGCTGGCAGTCAGATACATAAGCGATCCGATCATTGATCGATAATACGTCTGATCTACGGATTCACCTTCAAGATCAGGAGTCAGTAAAGGTCTCTCCGCCATGGGTGTAAGAGCAGGTTTCGCGTCTTGGAACCCGAACTTCTCCAGCATATCATCCACATACTTCGCTTGGTGAATTAGGATTCCGGTAGAAGATTGTTTGACCTGAAGCCCCAGAAACATGGTCATCTCCCCAAGAGAACTCATCTCAAACCTTTTCTTCATCACACCTTCAAATTCCTTGCAAAGCTGTGGACAGGTTGACCCGAAGATAATGTCGTCAACATAGATTTGAACTAGTATCTGATCATTACGCACATGCTTGATAAACAAAGTTTGATCAATGGTGCCGCGAGAGTATCCATGCTCGAGCAAATGCTTTGTTAGAGTCGCATACCATGCTCGAGGAGCTTGATGTAACCCATACAATGCTTTGTCCAACTTGTAGACACGATTAGGGAACTTTGAGTCAACAAACCCAGGGGGTTGATCAACATAAATTTCTTCCTTCACCTTGCCATACAAGAAGGCAGTCTTGACATCCATTTGGTAGACCGTGAAATTCATGTAGGAAGCATATGCGAGAAAGATGCGAATAGCCTCCAACCGAGCCACGAGAGCAAATACCTCAGTATAGTCAAGACCTTCAATTTGTCGAAACCCGCGAACCACCAGCCTTGCTTTATTTCTCACGATCACACCCGAATCATCTTGCTTATTACGATAGACCCAACGCATGTCAAGAGCCCTTTTGCCCTTCGGTAAGTCAACCAACTTCCAAACCCCGAGCTTTTCAAACTGATTCAGCTCTTCATGCATTGCATCCACCCAGCTGGGATCATTCAAAGCCATGTCAACATTCTTCGGCTCTATTTGAGATATAAAGCAAGAGTAGAGACATGCATTAACGTCTCCACTCTGACTTCTGGTTTTAACTCCATCTCCCAGCTGGCCAATGATGTTATCGATCGGATGATTGTGTTGAATACGTGAGGGAATGTCTTGGCTGATATCATTGATAGAAACAGGAAGAGTGTGAATATTGAAACTTCCATCATTTACTGATTGATTCACATTAGATGAATCTGCTACAAACTCATTTGCGATTTCTTCGGGAAAGAGGAGTTCCATAAACGTTGGATTGACAGCGGAAGCGTCTCTGGACATGAACTCTCTTTCAACGGGTGTAAGAGGTGTAGCATCAGTATTAGGAGTTCCATCTTGAACTTTAGACTCTGGACTATTAGGTTGATCAGCTGGCTCCCCCTCAGGTGGAGCAGAGGACTCCTCCCCAGATGGAGCAGAGGACTCCCCCTCAACCGTTGGAGGTCTGTAGACAACTTCTTCGTCTTCGTCTTCATACACGATCTTCGAACCAGAAGAGGATACTTGAACTATTTGAAGACACATTTAAAGATTTGAAAAGCGATGTGTAATCAAATAACCAGTCAGGACCCACTCGAGCGTCTGTTTCATTCTCCTCCAGCCAGCGTACGTCATAGGATTCGACTATCTGCTTAGTCTTCTTGTTGTAAATCCTATACGCGGTGCGCGCAGCATACCCTACAAAGTAACAATCATCGGCTTTGGCGTGGAATTTAGGGTTGGATTCCAAATGAAGAAGGGTGCAGGGGCAGCCAAATACACGGAAATGGCTGACAGAGGGCTTGTGTCCCTAGAGAATTTCATACGGTGTCTTCATCTGTGCTTTGTTGATTAGAACACGATTCTGCACGTAGCAAGCAGTATTAATCGCCTCGGCCCAGAAGAAAACAGGTAGTTTGGAATCACAAAGCATCGTCCTTGCGGCGTCTTTCAATGTTCTATTTCTCCTTTCAGCAACACCGTTCTGTTGAGGCGTGTGAGCAGAGCTATATTGACGCACTATCCCCTTTTCTGCGCAAAAATGGTCAAGAACCGAATTCTTGAACTCAGTTCCATTGTCAGTACGAAGCGCTTTCACTTGATTGTTGGTCTGTTTCTCAATCATCACCACGAACTTCTTTATCAGGTCAGCAACCTCCGCTTTGTTGGATAAGAAGAAAACCCACGTAAACCGAGAGAAATCGTCGATCACAACGAGGCAGTATGAGCTTCTGTTGATGCTCAGGACGTTGACCGGACCAAATAGGTCCATGTGTAACAATTGGAGCACTTGACTTATTGAGTTGACATGCTTGGGCAGGTGTGGTTTCCGATGGTGTTTGCCTTGAGCACAGGAAACACACTTTTCAAATGTAATAAAGTCTCTGACGGGTAGGCCTCGGACCATCTCATTCTTGGCAAGACTATTCAAGTTTTTCGCGTTAGCATGACCGAGCCTTCGGTGCCACAGCATTGCGTTTTGTTCGGCGACTTTTGAGAAGAGGCAAGTGACTTGTTCAGGGAGATTGGTGTTCATGTCAATAATGTAAGCATTCCCATCCCGCTTAGATTTGACGAGGATCCATTCTTCCGGGATGACAATGCCTGGCTTTAAGATCATACATTCCTTGTCGGTAAAGTGGGTGGAGTAGCCTTTGTCGCAAATTTGGGAAACGCTCAACAAGCTGTGCTTTAATTCGGGAGTGAAGTTGACATTCTCAAAGCTTAACACTCCATTTGTAACAGTTCCTCTTTGCGTGATCTTTCCTCCATCTCCGCCCGCAAAGGAAACATACCCCCCATTAAAGGATTGAATTTCGCTCAATTGGGATATGTCTCCAGTCATATGCCGGGAGCAGCCACTGTCGACGTACCAGGGACGAACGACATTCCTCCGCAACTGTCCCTGCAAAATGAGCGGAATCATTTAGATTTAGGAACCCAGGTCATTACAGTCCTGGGTTTCCTTTTTACTTTCTCTGAATTAACATTTAAAGATTTCAAACTAGGATCCTCATTCCTAATTACTTCAGAGGGTGGCAAAGATGGATTAGAAAGTGATTTAGGCTTCCATTGAAGTTTAGGTTTTACAACATTCTCTTGTGGTTTTGAAATAGATTTCTTAGGAGTTTGCACAAAGCGTCTGGATGTTCTACCAGAAGTGGTTGAAGATCTAGAATTGCTTTTTGACGAAACCGATCTTAGTGGAGCCTTGTTCGGTTTTGGCAAGCTCTTTTGAGTTTTGTTGATAAAAACCTTTTTATTCTTTTGAAAAACAGCTCTTTTTCTACTTCGGTCATCTTTCCAATCATCAATTCGAGAACAATTTCTTGAGGATTTTCTAATTAAAGACCTTCCTCGAGATTCGTTCTCTCCTCTTGGTGACAGATAGTTCACAAAGATCCTGTTATGGCAATTCCTAGCTATGTGACCACCAACGCCACAATTAAAACAAGTCTGTTTATTATTTGAACTTGTGCTACATTTATCAGATTTATTTTCTTGATGGACACTCTTACTTTTCTCAGAGGAGCATACATGAGAGACAGATTGTGATATAAGTGAGGGTGCCTCAGAAGGTATGACATGTGGAATTGATGGTTTTTCATGAGAATTGCCAGCATCAGAATTACGAAAAAGTTCATCAAACATATCAAAGAAATTAAATTCAACAGAATCAGAAATAGGAACATCACACAAAATACTATCAGTCTTAACATCAGAATCACAAATAGGAATAGAAACATCAGAAATAGGAACAGAAACAGAAACACCAACTCCATGCTTTGCCTGATCTAAAGGATGATCTGCAGAGGAAGAAGAAGCGTCAGTACTTTCAACATTTATAAATCCTCCTGAAACGAAGCTAGATGGATTGCCATAAACCATAAAAGATTCATTGGCAATCTCATCTTTGGACAAGGGTTGATACTGATAGGTATGATTATATGGAGGAGGCACGCTATCATATCCTAAACCCTTAGACTGATTTCGTTTAAAATCCATGCAGTGATCAATCATGGTGGCAACTACCTCGCTTGATCCATCAAATTTTTGAAAAGCAAAGTTTGCAGAATTAAACCTTTCCTTTAATGTATCAAGCTCGGCAGTTAGCGCATCATTTTGTCTTTTAACATAATTGTACAGTTCACATTTCTCACTGTACTCTGCCTGGATTCTTCTAAAATCGTTTATCTTAGCTTCTAATTGGACTTTAAGAGGCTTTTGTCCTTTCCTAAGTTGGTAGCCCTCATATCTAAGGTCCTCTACTTCTCTACGCAATAATTGGACTTCATCACGAAGAACTTTAACATATTCTTTACATGCATAAGAACAGGATGGTAGGGTTACCTCGCTTCTCTTGGGCTCAGAAGAATTAGACGCCATGAAAGCAAACTGCAGCTCCATCATTTCTGCCTCGGGATCAGCTTCATCAGTCTTTAATGAGGCATCATCAATCTGAGCAAGGTGAGCATTTTCTGGCCCTGAAATGTTCAAAGCCTGAATCTGGTCCTCCCAGTCAAAAGACTGAGCGACCATAGCGGTCTCACCATTAGCTGCAGCACCTGCACGGTTGTTTCCCACTGCTACCATCATTCTGTTGTTGTTGACCCAGCGATCTGGTTTAGGACATTCACGAGCAAAGTGACCCGGCTCGTGGCAGTTGAAACATCTCAGTGTGCGCTTGTTGAATCCCACCTTCTTGTCAGCATTCATGCCCCAATTGCTCTTCCCAGTCTTCTTAGCAAACTGCTTGGCCCTGAAAACAGCCATAGCAATCTGCCACGTGATGTCCATCTCTTCTACGTCTTCAGGATGAATCTGGTCCAGGTCAGCACATGACAGCTGAGGTGGAAGCTCTCCAGCTACAAAAGCATTATAGCAGTTAACAAGCCCAGTAGCTAGAGCCAGATTTTCATCAGTATCCTTAGGGTTTGAGGAAGAGGCTACAGTAGGTACATTTGGAGAAGGAACAACTTGTGGGGAGATAAATGGTTGATTCTGAGGATGAGGAATAGATGATGCAGCAGCGAAGGTCTGAATTTGAGGTGGTTTAGCAGTAAACCCTTGACCTGAAGAGGACATGATTGAGGAAAGAGCATTGTTGGATGAGATACCAAGATTTGTAGTAGAGTATGAGCTCACGTGATTGATCTCTCTCTGTTTGTCATCAATATCACAAGATTTGATGATTGCCATGGTTTCAGCAAGAGTGAGGCGGTTTAGATCCTTAGTCTTCTTGATCACAGCAACATTCATATCCCATGATCTGGGAAGAGCATTGAGAAGCTTTTTGTTGATTTCTGACTTGGTCAAGTAAATCCCAGATATGTTCATATCCGTTGTGAGAGTTGTGAACCTCTGCAATTGAGCCTCAAGAGTCTCTCCTGGAATGTAGTTGAACATGTTGAACTTTTGCCTCAACATGTCCTGGCGACTCTCCTTCATATCCTCATTGCCCTCATAAACTTCAATTAGGGCTTCCCATAGATCTTTAGCTGAAGTGTACTCACGAAAACCTTGAGCAATATCAGGAGATAATGCCATGGTTAAAGTGGCTAAAGCTCTTTCTTGCTCTTCTATTTTCTCAAACTCCTCATCAGTGGAGTTTTCAACCTCCTTGTCAATCACTTGGCCTGCAACTGTCGTAGTGATTCTAATAGGGCCTCTAAGAATGCTTCTCCATACCTTAAAGTCCTTCATTTTGATGTACTTTTCAATTCTATACTTCCATTCGGGGAAACCATCCGCAGACATCAATCTTGGAATTCGTGTGGTGGTGCCCATAACAGCGTCAAGTTCATGGAAATGATTTTGACCTTGAGAATCCATTTGAGATTAAGCAAATTAAGCAAATTAAGTTCAAAATTTGAGTTTACAGTTGAAAGGGTTTACGACCGTAAACCGAGTTTACGGTCCGGATGATTTCGACCGTAAACGGAGTTTACGATTCTGAGCTTACGACCGTAAACTGTGTTTACGGTTGAACAGTTTACAGTTTGTGAGTTTCCGGTTTATGTGTTTACGGTTCTCGAAACTTCGTTTACGGTTTATGAAGATTCAGTGTTTACGATTCTTGATGTTTTTGATTCAACAACCGTAAATGGAGTTTACGGTTGACAGCAAACTCCCAGAAAACCCTTATGAACACGATTTTTCAGTAGAAACGATTCCCTTCACTACGTAAACACTAACAGCAGGTTCGAACTTCAAAGATATCGGTTGAAATAGCCCAAAAATCGATTGAAAGAAGCTTTAACACCGGTTTTAGCTCTGATACCAATTGTAAGGTCCAAATATGGATCTTTACCAGTAGTTAAGCAACAATCAATCACAGAATAAGAATAAGATGAAAAGAAATCAAGCTTGCACACGATTATATTGAGAAAATCGTCTGGTACAACTCGATAGGACTCTATGGCATCAACAACTACTAAAAGACTAACACCTCCTCTATATATACAAGACACGACCATAAACTGGGTTTGCGACCGTAAACAGAGTTTACGGTCGTAAACGTGTTTACGGCCGTAAACACAGTTTACGGTCGTAAACACACAAAAAGTTCAACAATCAACAAACAACCCATAAACACTATAACAGACTCATTCTAAACACAAAACAATGAAAGCCTAGACCAAACCATTTCCAGGGTCCTTCAGATAAGTTCATTCAATTCTACTTATAAAAGTGATTGAACATATTATATGTTACTAGAAGCGTAACAAGCTCTCTGTAGAGTCTAAAAATAAACTAATCTTTATCTTTATCATCCTTACCGATTTGACTAAAATATCCTTTTTCACATGAATAAATTTTACTTACAAGGGTGAACATGGAGATCGGCCACCATTCACATAATAAATGAACAAGTATGCATCATAATGTTGGCCATTGATAAAATAAAAGGAATTCAGCCTCCTTACACAAAGGAAGGACATTTTCTTATACAAATGGATTGCAGAGTTGTTGTAAGAAATTACATGAAGGTAAACTTCTCTGCAATTTGGCATACTTCAACCATACTTGATCACCTCTCAAAATAGTGAAGTGGCTAAAAAATTTTCAAATAGCAATCTACTTTCAACCAGAATAATCATTCAAGAAAATTTGTCAAAGAAAAATGAAAAGGTTGTTTTTGTACCTATACCAAAATTTCTATAAGACTCTACCACTCTAAGAGTCAGAATATAAACTAAAGCCTGATCTGATCTTGATTTGTTATATCTCAGCATATCCTCTATCTACAATGCATAGAATGAAATTAGTTTCCTTGTTTATATAACAAAGTACTTGGCATTATTTATTGCATTAACAAGATAAAGGTATTTTAGCTAGAATGAGAAAATCACCTCACTTTCTTTTGCCATAATGATTCTTGCAGTGACAAATCCAATAAGTTCATCACTTTCAATATTATGACGATTTTGGTCAACTGCTCCCCAAGAAACTATATCGTGACCATGAACAACATTGTGGAAGAATTCAATTTCGTACCTAAGGATAGATAGGCAGAGAGAACTGATGTTGTTGAGAAAATATTTCTTATCTTTAATAGAACCCTTTGTAAAAGGGTTAATCACAAATACTGACAACAAACATTAACTCATTCAGTCAACAAAGTTCTGATTGGGTTTAATAGAGCCTAAACATCAAATTTTGTGTCAATATTGGGAGAACCCAATTACAACTTTCATAATTGAATGAGTAAATTTCAAATAGTTTGTTGTCAGTAAATGTCATTTAAAATAAGAAAGGGATCTTCTAACTTGATAGGAAACAGATCACCATGGATTTTTACAAGAACCTCTAGATCAGTGGGTTGTATAGGCTTGTAATATATGGATGGATTGCGGGGTGCTATCAAGTTCATCATTGAAAATACCCAATAATTTTTTGATGTGTAACACCATTTATGTCACTCAACCAAAAGGGGCCATGCAGCAGTCATTGAAACTAGTAGATAACTTTCCATGTTAGCAATTTTGCAAAATCATGCATATTCAAAGACAAAATGGTGAACCACTAAGTGTTAAAATGGGAATTAGTTTCATAGCAGAAGTAACTGGAATTGTGAGTGGAATCATATTATATCAATCTAGTTCAAAAATCCATGTAATTAGTTAAGTTGGTCATGCCCCTAAGCAAGCATAACTAACAAACAAAGCACTCTTCCATCAATGCCAAATGATATACAAACAAGAAAGTATGCATATAACAAGAAAATGATTCAAAAAGTAACAAATACCAAACACAATGAGCTGTGATCCTTGAGATTAGTTAGTGGTTATTGTTGGACATAAATGAGTAAAAGTTTGCCCCAATTGGCAAGTGTTGATGGTAGTGCTGTGGAGGTATTTAGCTCTCCAATATTTTGTCCAAAAATCTTTCTATTTCATCTAACAATCAAATCAATATGCTTAGAAATTAGAATTAGATAGCAGGTTCTTATTCATTCTGTTTACTCCTTCCTTAATCCTTACCTTGTTAGGTACAAAATTTAGATATGCCTGCCTCACTATTGGCTTTTCAACAAAAATCTAGGAAACATTTTCATGTATTAATAATAGAGAATAAGAAAAGCATCATCAAATTAATATGAACATGAAGATACCTGGTGAATCATCTCTGGTGTCAAGTTAAATGTAACTTTGTTTGACTGAAACAAAAACAAGTTTAATTCGCTCCAAAATCTAAATTTCCTTCAAAAGATGCAAAAAGTAGACATATGAGGCCCATTCCATATCGATCATGAAGATCTTTATTTTGGTCAAAGACATGCTTTTCTCTTCTTAACATCTCTTTGGTATTCTGGAACGAAAATCTCAATAAGCTTGCCTTCATCTAGTTCAATAAACCCGCAAGACATATGAATCACTTTTGGAATCGGTTTTTGTTTGTAAGAGGAGTATAAGAGAGGGGAGACAATAGGGAAATTGATGCGGTGTGTTTTGGGGAAAGGGTTGTTAGGCATCAGAAAACTGGAAGAGAAGAAAAGAAAAGGGTAAAACCATATTTAGGGTTTTTTCAATTTGGGGTGTGAAGAACGTCGGAGCCATCACAAAGAGGAAAGATGAAAACGGTGAAAGAAGGAAACGATGAAAGAGGAGAAACGAAGGCGGGATTTTCTAATTGTTTGGGATTTCCTTTCCCGCTAGGCTATCTATTAAGGGAAGAGGACGCGGGTCATCTAAAAAATTATAAAACGACGGTGAATTTTAGGACACGCAAAAATGTGTGTCCTGTATCTTTTAAATTTTATAAGGGATGACATTTTTCTCACGATACCCACTTTTGCGTATCATAAATTTGTGAGAGTCATAAGTTGCGTATCATTAAAAGCCTGATTTCTAGTAGTGATGTTGTAAAACTTTGCCTATATGATATAGAGGTGGTGCCACCTCAAGTGAAAATTAGGGGTTTATCTTCTAAAGGGTCATGAAAAAGATTTATAGCGCATAGCCATATTAGCGCTCAGGGAGAACGCAAAGACGACATGTGATGTGTGGGGGTAAACCGGAGAGGTCACAAGGCTCATGGTTTAAACCTATAAGGATACCATGGAATTGGTCCCTTCTTGTTTGTTCTCATTAAACTAAGGTTTAATCTTTGTCACACCCAGGTGACATCATGTGTCTGAGTGAAAAGAAACTTTCCAACTTGTGGGGGATTGTTGGAAATTATAGAGGTAATCTTGCAAGTTGGCAAGTTTCCTTTATCCCACATTGGTGGGGGGAGAAACCTTGTGTAGGTTTATAAGTCTTTTCCCTTGACAGGCCTTAAAGGAATGGACCAAGCCCACACACGCGCGCCTAGTCTTCCCTAGCACTAGCCGACGTCGCGAGTGCGCGATTTAGGCGCGCTTGGCACTTCACATGACACATCGGTCACTGGGAGCTGAGGAGCTTTATTTTGGTAAAGTTTGGGGTCAAGTTGGTTTGACCGATCTGGTCAAACGATTGACTTCGTAGATATGGCACCAGAATATTCTGGAAGGGTTAGAAAATGGCTAGCTTGGAGAGCAAGTCGTCGCCCAAGGGTTTCCAGGGGTCGGCCCATGTGGGCCTCATATTTAGCTTCTAGGGTTTCGATTCCTATAAATACAGCTCCCTAGGAGCCGTATTTGATACTCACAAAAATTGAAAGCTCTCTCATTCTTTGTGCGATTGTTTCCCAGTTTCTCAGTATTCGCTTTGCATTTATCGTTCTCCATTGCTGTTGGAAACTCGGTAAATCTACATTAAATACTGGGATTTTACTCTGTTGCTTACAGTCGATTGAAGCGAAGTAAAAAATTTAAGGACATGAGTCCGATCCGTTCAGTTATTCCACGTTCAAGATCAACCGTCAACATGTCGGTTTTACATTATTGTCTTGTTTTAATTTCGTTCAATAACAGGACACTCCTTCAACCTTTCTTATAATCAGATCTAATCGAGAATGATTAATATGTTTCTAGATGACACTTGGTAATTATAATAATTATAATTGGATCTATTATTCACAACTAATCAACATATAATTCTCAATAGTATTTGTCGGTTTCCTTACGTGTCTATTGGTTCTGATTTACAAAAGGTGTGTGTTGCTCATTCCTACCCGTCTTATAAAGTTTTGTACAATTTAAACGCATTGTTTTCATTATCAATCTAATGATTTCCATGCTATCTTATTTGTAATTGAATTTTTATTATGTAGTCCTAAAAGGAATCAATATTGGTAACTTTTTAAAACTTTATTGAGCACAGATAAATAGATACTCCATTGTTAATTTATTTGTAATCCAACTTTTATTGACCTTGTTTATTGCGTTTGTTGTCAAATGCCAATGCCTTGGGGTGTTGGTGCTTAGTATAATCACATTTAAAACATGATTTTATACCACTGAATTTGGCTTAATTTTTCTTCTAGCAGAGATCCACAACTAGCTAGAAAAGCTCTTGCTGACGTACACAACTCAAAATTCAAAACAAATTAATTTTTCATGAATAAAGTTTTGCTGTTCTATTCTGCATTTTAATATGCATCATGGCATGAAAAAATGAGAATGCATATAAAAAAAATAATAAAAACAATGAACTGAAGAATTATAAAACATTTGTTATTAATATATCATGAAATTAAGTAAAAGTTACTGAACATATTATCGTATTATATTACAATTTACTCATTTTAGGTTCTAAATTTAATGATTTGTACAAGTCTTTAAAATGTCAACAGTCCGGCGTGTTTACACTTCACAACGACACAACCTATGAATTGCTATTTCATTATGTTTTGCAATTTCTTGAACTTTCTAACAATTTGCTAGTTCTATAAAATCCTAAGCGTTCCAATAGGGAAAAAAAGAAAAAGAAAAAGAAAAAACACTCATGTTATACTTAATTGCTAGTAGGTTACCTGCAAAATTTAACCCTTTAATTTCTTTTTATAAAAAAGAGCTTTTTATTATAGAAAAAATGCAACATTTAGTGAGATCTAGCTAGCTAGGAGTACTAACAAGGAGCATTCAACCGAAACTACATATATTATGATGCATTAGGTATCGCTTTACGGGTAGTTTAATGTAAGTTCCTAAATATAAAATTTCTTTTTTCTTTACACTTTTTAAACTTGAAGATTGTGTTCCAACTTCCAAAGTCTACCCGAGAAGGCAAAGAATTCTCCTTTTTTCACTTTTGTTTTTTCTCGCACCAAGATAAATTTTTATGTATTTTCATCCATCATATTCAGAAAAAGTTGTATATCGTTACATTTGAGTGACCAAAATTATATAAGAAAAACACCCAAAATCAGTACTTGACTCATGCAACGTATATGGGTATAGACACCCGTCTTTGGTAAACCATAAAACATGTTTTTTTGGTGCATGCATGACTAATACCTAATTAAGGAAAAAAAGTTGTACATAGGTTGTCACCAAGATGGGTTTCGTTTGCTTTTTGCGAAATGGTGCTTCTTGAACACTAATTGTACTTGGGTTTGGCTTTTCTCAAAAGTCGATTGTCCTCGTTTGCTTTCTGGTTTCGTGCACAACCATATGAGGATTATTGATTAAGAGTACATGAACATACCTGTTTTTGAGGATGTGGGTGTGGGTCGTGGTCAAATGTAATCTTGAAAACATAGAGAAACTATAGAGAAGCTACGTTCTTTTCAAAAAAAATCTTTTAAGTCGCAAATTGCAACATTAACTTTTCTTAGGTGATATTTGTGTTTTTGCATTGTAAATTATATTGATATCGATTTTGAAATAAAGCTTTGTTCACGCTTCTTAATGTACGTTTAATCATAAAATGAACGTTAGATATGTTGGGTTTGCATGCTTATAGTTACACTTATTTTTCCAAATTAGGAAAGTTATAAAATTAATTGTTTAATCCAAAGCATTAAGTTAGTATTATGAATATCGAAAACGAATATATATATATATATATATATATATATATATATATATATTCGTTTTCGATATTCATAATACTAACTTAATGCTTTGGATTAAACAATTAATTTTATAACTTTCCTAATTTGGAAAAATAAGTGTAACTATAAGCATGCAAACCCAACATATCTAACGTTCATTTTATGATTAAACGTACATTAAGAAGCGTGAACAAAGCTTTATTTCAATATATATATATATATATATATATATATATATATATATATATATATATATATATATATATAGTTTAAGCTTATAATTGTTTCACTAGTTTCTCAAAACATTTAAGAGTTTTAATTTGACTTTAAATTAATTTATTAAAATATTGTAATTTTTTATTAGAACACATTACCTAGTATAATATTAGGTGTAGTATTTTTGAAGGAACGTTACTAGAAACACAACAAATTAATTAGTATCCTTTTTAACAAAAAAAAAATTGCTAATAACTATCAAGGATTAGAAAAGTGGTTTGATCATGTTAATTTTTAGATAAAACTGCAAAAATGTCATTGTGGTATGTATTTTTTTTGAAATTTAATATGTACGTCGATTTTTTGACTTAATGGTCATTTTTGTTTAATTTGTATGTGGAAATGGTCCATTGGTAAAATAAAATGACTTTAATACTTGATATATGCATATCTGCATATATATTTTACATCATATCTTAATATTATTAGCTATATTTATGCTTATTATAGAAAAAAAGGTACTTATTATGTTTAATATATGTTATGTAGCGTAAAAGACATTCTTAGAATCAATATGGAAGCGGGAGGCAGGAATAAAGAGCTTAGGCAACAAGAAGACACAAGAATGATGTTGTTGGATAGCTTGACCCCTCATCAGTATTTTGCCCATATCTCATGACTCGTAACTCCGATTGACGTGATTCAAAATGATCTGAAAACTAGAGACAATTTCGGACAACTTTCATGTTTTGAGAAAATGCTGATTCTCGATAACCACGACGTGGTGAATGGAATCTTCGTGATTCTTGGCGCTGACTTGGAAAATACGGGATATACACGAAGACCACAACGTGGTGCCTTTACCACGTCGTGGTGGCTAGATTTTAGGCAAGTATATATATCCGAACATTATGACGAATTGGGGGGACTTGGAGGTGACTTTCTAGAGAAGTATTGTGACAAAAACCCTTATAAGAACCCTTTGGTGTTGATTTTGAAGCTAGGAAGTCGATTGGAGCAAGGATTCACATCTACACATTCGGTTTGCTTAGTTTAATGATGTTTATCTTGGTTTACCTTTGGTTTATGTGTTCATCAGCTGTGATTATGGGCTAAAACCTTTTTCTTTCGTTTAGATTAGATGAACTCCTGAATACTATGTGTTGATTTCTTGTTTTATGGATTCATGATGTTGATTTTTGCTTTAAATATTGTTTGATAAATCTAAACCTAGCTTGTTAAAGTTTCTATCTTTATTACCTTGTCTCAAGTTTTGTGTAGTTAAACTGCAATTAGTTGCATGAACTTGGTTTACCTAGTTGTTTATGACCATTAAATTGCTAGAGCTAGAGATTGACCATATCCTAGTATAGGAGATAAGTTAGTTGTTTAACTGTGTTAGAGAGCAGTTTTTGATCATAATATTTTATCGATTATTAGACTTGACCAAAGAATAGTAGTTTGTAGATTATATCATTCAGAGTCCAAATTACCTTTAAAATCAATTTAGTGCCCTTAACTTGCATGATCATTGGGGTAAAGTTTTTAAATTGACTTATGTTAGTTAGTTTGACCATGATGACTAATAACTATTATTTGGTAACTAGCGGAATTAATCCATAGGTTTGAAATCAACCATAGGAAATAGGAGGGATTTAAGGCTAAACGAAAGTATCCATTAGTCTTGATTTGAAATCATCTTTCTAGTTGTTTACTTTAGTAATTAGTTTGTTATTTTAATTTTAATTTTTCTGAACTTGTAAAATCAGATAAAACCCTCATTTTAGTTGTTTTTCTTAGTTTAGCTTTTAGTAGTTATTTTAGTAATTGAATACTGTTCCCTGTGATCGACACCCGACTTACCTAAACTATGCTATAATTCGACTAGGTACACTGCCTACGTGTATTCTAGCTAGTTAAGTTCGTTAGGTTATAAATTCAAAACTAGATAGGTATAATTTGTGCACATCAAGTTTTTGGCACCGTTGTCGGGGAACGGCTTATTTGATTATTAGTTTAATTGTTTTTAGTTATTCGATCATTTTTGTGGGGTAAAAAGCACAAAAAGTTACTTTTGTTTCATTTTTTTTCTCTGAGACACAACTGTTGGATTAGGTGTCTAAGCCGATAACTATAATTGGTATGTACTTGACCCGATAGTAGCATGGTCCATTTGGGTTGTCTTCACCAGAACAATTTGATAGGATGGATATTTGAGAAAGAGGTTATTTGTGATTTATTAATATATTATAAGAATAATATATTAATTGAGAAATCATATTATTTAATTAGTATTGATCAAGAATTAACTTGGAATTAATTTAGTGATCAAAAGAGACTGATTAAATTAACGGGGACTGATTAAGTCAATCAGTAATACTTATAGTTTGGGCTAATGATCCATGTTGATTAGTAATGGACTAAGTTTATGTGAGAGTCCATGAAGAGTTAGTCCAAAAGGCTATCAAATGGATTATTGGATTATAGGCCCAAGGAAGTGAATTAGGGTTTACAAGTTGAAACCCTAGGAATTCCACACTATAAAAGTAACCCCTTAGCTCCAAAATCGGCACCCAATAGTTAAAAGAAGAACCCTAGCCGATTGTGTGCCTCATAGCCTCTCTCTCAAAGTCCTCCATTGTTCTTGGTGTTTGTGACACATTTGAGGTATCACATTTGAGGTGATAAGCTCTTGAAAGGCCAAGTTCTACAAGCTACAATAAAAGGTATTCATCTAACTTGTTTTTATGTTGCAATATCAAATTTGTATGCTAGTTAGTCTTCATGCTTTGGAAGAATGAATATTGCATGTATAACTAGAGAAAAATTAGATCCAAAGCATTAGGGTTGTATGTGCACCATAGGAGTATTATAGTTGTCAAAACCCAACAGTGGTATCAGAGCCATGAGTGTTTTCTGTTATATTGATGCATTGGTTAATTGTTCAAAGTTGAAAATTTTAAAAAATGGTTGTCTAGACAGTGGACTCGACGGGTCCCATTAGTGGACTCGACGAGTTCGGTCATTTGGTGATGAGCTCGACGAGTCCAGTATCTGACTCGACGAGTTAGATCATCAGTTGGCAGTTTTTTGGGTTTTTTGGCCAGAATTGGATTAGGTTCATTACCATAAACTGTTTTGTATAAAAAAAACTGATTTTTCTGATATGGTAGTGATTATCCACATCCAATTAAAAGATATATTGTCAAATTTTAAGATAATTACTAGTTTATATGATAAGCTAATTATTTGTAATTTTTGATTTGAAGTTGTCTTGCTATATGAGTTATATTATGTCAAATTGTTAGAAGATATATATATATATATATATATATATATATATACTAGTAGGATACCCGCGCGATGCAGCGGTGCAGGTAGTTCCTTCCGGCGGATAGTTTCCTTGCGGCGATTAGTTTGTTTTTGACGCAAGATAGTTCCTTTTGGCCTTAATATAGATTGTTTGGTGTGGGTTGTTCATTATGGCGAATAGATTGTAGCAAGATGCGTAGTCGCGATTGGCGGTGAATTGTCCCTCGTAATGTGCATAACTCATGACAAGACGGATGATGAAAAGTGTTTTTCAAAATTGTTTTTAAGAATCAATTTTTTATTTAAAAATTGTTTTTTTTAAAAGAACATTTGATTTTGTTCTTCAAACACATAATATGTCGAACATTAAATTGTCTTTGTTGTATCTAATACATTTCAATTCATTTTTTTATGGATAACTTTTTTTACGTTTTGGATTTATATCTGATTTTTAGGTTTTGGATTTTGGCATTTCGGTATGGTGTTGACATGTTAACCACTCATGGTCCTCATGGATAGATAATATCGGTTCGTAAATTAAAAAATTATAGTGTTTTATATAACGCTTCAAGACGTGCCATAGAATGGAGGCATGTGGTAGCTATCTTGTAAACATGCAAAATGTCTTTGTTAGGCGTGGCTCACAAAAAGTGTGGCTAGACATCCTATGACATTATGGCATGAGTTTTTTTTCAAAACGTTTGATAAATTTATATATAAACCTTTTGCCAAATTTCCTTATTAATTTTGTTTAAGGTATTCTCACTGAAAAGAAGAAAATCTTGTCATTATAAAAATTTATATATTAAAATGTTTCTCAAAAATTTAAATAAAAATTGATGTATTTTTCTATTATATCTTCATAATAAATTAAGATTAATGAATAAAGAAAACTATAAATAGACTTTACATCATTATACAAAAAAACAAAAGTTAACAATAAATGTTATATTGGTAAAATAATAAAAGCTTAGATAAACGAATAGACAATCTATGAATATGGGAATTGCAACCTATGAGTAGTTACTTCTCAAATCTTCACTAAAAATTTTATTTTCTTTAATAAAAAAATTGGAAAATGTCATATGAATAGGTCTTTTCAAGCGAGCGTGTTTGCACTATTCATGCTTTCCGGCAACCAAGGGGTGAAGCTCGAACTTTGGGTTAATCAGATTAAAATTTGGTTTCCTTCTAGTTATCCATTTCTACGTTTTTTAGTTGTCTTTTTTTTACATTTTCTTTTATATTTTTTTTTCAGCTTTGCAAACTTATAATTTATTGAGCCTTCCTTTTATCCTTACAATTATATTGATGTTAAGTTTTAAAAAACTTAATATTAATAAAATTATAATATTATTAAAAGTTCAATTCAAAACGTATTTTAAATATTATTAAATTTGCTTGATAATCTACACATTTCGTTTTAATATTTTTGAAGAAGATATATATTACACTCTTGACATGTTTGGAATTTTATAATGAAATATATAGTTTATAAAAGTGACATTCATATGTATACAAACACATATATTTTTAATGTTTATAAAATGTATTGTGACAGAAAGCATACGGTCATTAATTATCCAATATGCTAATAAAAATTGTATTGGGATCTTGATATGAATAGATAGAGATGATGCATAAATAATTAAATAGAAACACAACACTTATTTTATTAGATAATACATATATAAAAAGGTTAAAGAAAACTCATTCATATAAAAACATACGAACTAATCTCTCTCTCTTTCTCATTTCTTCTTAATCATCTTATGTCAAGAAATCAAGACATATTCTATCAAGAGAAAATAATAGATCTATAACCTGTATTGGAAAAATACCAAGTATTATGAACATTTGAGTAAAAGTCAGAAAATGAGAATGAAAACCTTTATTTTTCCTCAAAAAATTTACGTTCTTCTTCTAGATCTCATCTTTATGAATCTCACCGCACATTCTAGTACATAATCTAAAGAGAAATTACATATTTATAATATTCACAGAGCTCTATTGCTTGCACATATAAATAACGCACACACAAAGATCTATATATAGTGACACATTTACACACCGAAGATGACGATAATTTTATCTTAAAACATATATAACCCATACTTGTTTCAAGATCCGTAGAAACAGACACCAACACGTTGATATTTTCGAACTAAGAGATTTGTTTCAAAAAATCCATATATTTCTTTTGTAATTTTTATCGGCTTAAACACAACTGTTGGATTAGGTGTCTAAGCCGATAACTATAATTGGTATGTACTTGATCCGATAGTAGCATGGTCCATTTGGGTTGTCTTCACCAGAACAATTTGATAGGATGGATATTTGAGAAAGAGGTTATTTGTGATTTATTAATATATTATAAGAATAATATATTAATTGAGAAATCATATTATTTAATTGGTATTGATCAAGAATTAACTTGGAATTAATTTAGTGATCATAAGAGACTGATTAAATTAACGGGGACTGATTAAGTCAATCAGTAATACTTATAGTTTGGACTAATGATCCATGTTGATTAGTAATGGACTAAGTTTATGTGAGAGTCCATGAAGAGTTAGTCCAAAAGGCTATCATATGGATTATTGGATTATAGGCCCAAGGAAGTGAATTAGGGTTTACAAGTTGAAACCCTAGGAATTCCACACTATAAAAGTAACCCCTTAGCTCCAAAATCGGCACCCAATAGTTAAAAGAAGAACCCTAGCCGATTGTGTGCCTCATAGCCTCTCTCTCAAAGTCCTCCATTGTTCTTGGTGTTTGTGACACATTTGAGGTATCACATTTGAGGTGATAAGCTCTTGAAAGGCCAAGTTCTACAAGCTACAATTAGAGGTATTCATCTAACTTGTTTTTATGTTGCAATATCAAATTTGTATGCTAGTTAGTCTTCATGCTTTGGAAGAATGAATATTGCATGTATAACTAGAGAAAAATTAGATACAAAGCATTATGGTTGTATGTGCACCATAGGAGTATTATAGTTCTCAAAACCCAACAGTGGTATCAGAGCCATGAGTGTTTTCTGTTATATTGATGCATTGGTTAATTGTTCAAAGTTGAAAATTTTGAAAAATGGTTGTCTGGACAGTGGACTCGACGGGTCCCATTAGTGGACTCGACGAGTTCGGTCATTTGGTGATGAACTCGACGAGTCCAGTATCCGACTCGACGAGTTAGATCATCAGTTGGCGGTTTTTTGGGTTTTTTGGCCAGAATTGGATTAGGTTCATTACCATAAACTGTTTTGTATCATAAAAATCTGATTTTTCTGATATGGTAGTGATTATCCACATCCAATTAAAAGATATATTGTCAAATTTTAAGATAATTACTAGTTTATATGATAAGCTAATTATTTGTAATTTTTGATTTGAAGTTGTCTTGCTATATGAGTTATATTAGGTCAAATTGTTAAAAGATATATATATATATATATATATATATATATGATTATTTTATTAGTTCAAAATTTGATCTAAATGTTTTTGAGGAGTTACAAAACTTGCCATCAAGTTTTGGAACTCAAAAGTTTTTTCAGGAGTTACAAAACTTGCCATCAAGTTTGGAATTCAAAAGGTTTTGAAGAGTTTCAAAATTTTCCCTTAAGTTTTGTAGTTTAAAAAGTCTCATTTATGAAATGTTAACTTCTAAAACCATAGTATTTTAAATGTTTAAATTACATCCTTTTGGTTTCATAATTTAAATTTAGAATCAAAAGTTATAATTTTTAGAAATTTAAATGGACACAACTAGAAGGAATAATCATGGCTTTATTAATAGTTAATTAAAAGATTAATTAAGAGAATATTATTAAATCCATAATAACATGGTTTAAGTTTAATTAAATTAAGAGTATAATTTATTAATAGATTAAACCATCTACTATTTTAAAAGTGTAAAATACACCATTATACTATATAAAATTAAAAGTCTAATATATTATATATGTATAAGTAAAAAGTCAGTCTTACCGTTAGTAGGCCTCATTCACGAAGCTGATCTATAAGGGGTGTTTAAGGAAGTGGCCTGTAAAATGACCGCCATTGGGTATCCACTCTTACCCACCGCACCCTTGACCAGTGGAGGATCATTAGCCGAACGGGTAGGATATGACACAAACTTCCATTAAAGTATAATGAAATAAAGTAACTAAATACTTTTATAAATTCCCAAATCTTAGTTACTTTAAAAAAATGTGAAATTGATGTTAACCCATGAAATTGCGCATTGCACCTTATTGGTCAGTTAGTGGAGCGTGTGTGGTTAACCGGCACACAAATATGGACTAATATAGGATGAAAATGGATAGCTCGTAGTTTTTCGTAGATCAATGGAGCGTGTGTGGTTAACCGACACATTGATTAGGTGATAAATGACTTCGAGTGTACCAAGCTCATTTGTATGGTTATTCACACCTTGTGTTGTGATCCTCGGTATCCCAGTCACAAACTTGAATGGCATATTCGAGATTAAACATGCCATTGAAAAGTTCAATGAATCTCAAAGAATCTAGGAATTTTAATTCTTTTAAAACCTAATGTTCATTTTCGTTTTTCATGGTGGAAATTGGTAAATCATCATTTACCTACCTTCAAATATTTTGCGATTGGATTACGGCATCCGTCTTCCGAATTGTAGAATATTGTGTTGGGTCCTAGCCTTAATATTTCATTTGGTTCATATATTAAGGACTTAAATCAACTACCATGAAATTCTCCCTTATAGATGTCTAGTTCTGACAACTATGGTCTTCCCGAATCTTTTGGCAAAGGCTTTCCTTATAAAGATGATGTTCCACGATTGGATCGTTGAAATGGGAATCATACTTCACTTCCTCCACCTCCTCCAGTAGTTCTCCCCGACCCACGTCTTCATCGACTTGAAAAGTTCAAGGTCACTCAAGCCCTATTGGCAAGCAAACACCAAGATGGAAGGTCTGTGTGTGCACATTTCTTGGAGATGAAGTCACACATTGACAGGCTGGGAATGTTAGGAATCGTTTTCTCGAGGAAGTTGGCTGTTGACTTGGTTCTTCAATCACTTCCTAAGTCATATAGTGAGTTCATTAAAGATTACTATATGACAGACCACGACGTGACCCTTATCGATCTTACCTATTTGCTAATTACTGCTGAATCAGAAATGATTTGGCGCACTGGTCAAGCAAATTTGGTTGAAAGATCTACTTCCCAAACTTCCATGCACATTGACAATGGCAACATTGAAAGTCCAGAAAAGTATTATCTTCCCAATGGAAAGGGATTGGCCAAGGTCAAACCTTTTGACCAAATGGTAAAGAGAAAGGCTAAGTCTGAGATTGTCCTGTGTGCCTTTCCAAAAGAGTCTGTTTGCTTCTATTGCCAAGAGAAGGGGCATTGGATGCGAAGCTGCCTTATCTACCTGAAGGATCGCAAGGATGCTAAAGTCAAACTGTATGACTCTACTTCAGGTAAGTCTACTATCTAACTCTATTAAATTTCTATTTATAGATTCTTAATACATGATGAGATAAGATTGCATTTTGATGTTCTTTAGGATCGAAGAAAAGAAATGAAGCTTAAAGGAAAAGTAAGTCGAGTCTAATCACAAAGAGATGGATTTCCATCGCATGGTTCGAGGATCAGATTTTTGAGCTGCTGCTTAGGAGTTATGATAGATTGCTTTTGATTATTTAGAGACATAGTTTTCATATGTACTTTCATTGTAAGGACAAGTTTTCTGCACATTTTATAAATAAAGAAAATTTTGATTTTATCTTATTTTATATTTCCTTGTAATGGCATTTGTGAAAATTGATGTTTGTATGTTTCTATTTTTAGCAATATTGAAAATGGATTTGATTCTTAGTAACATTGTTTGTGGTTGTGTCAATAATTTACCAAATAAGGAAAGATTCTCATCACCAAAGTTTCAATTGGATAGAAACTTGGAATCGTGCAACTTGTATTGTGTGATGAATGAGAACTTTCATTTTTGGGAAAGTAAGATTAATTCCTTATTCACATATAGTGTGAGTCGAGTGAAGAACTAAGGGATCTAGTACACATTGCTTTGCACTGGTCAAGTCCACCATAAAGAACGATAAGACTATTCGTCATGATTTACTAAAAGTTTAGTAAATATGATTATGCTTACAAGATTAAGTATAATTCTGAATCATTGGAAAAGTTTCAATGTATAGCAGAACGAATAGGAAGAATCAACTAGGCAGAAAGATAAAAGTTTCTCCAATCTGAAAGGAAAGGAGAGTACTTTAGTATCGTGTTTTATGATTATCTTAATGATTATGAAACCATGTCACAATTGATCCTCTAAGGACACCTTAGTGCACTTGTATGGCTAAGAAGAGGGATCATGAATTGTTGAAATGGTTAAATCAAAAAGGTGAGTCATACTTCGTTCGTTAGTGACATAATCTTAAGAAGGTTTATAACACACTCATCAAATGTGGAATAGAAAATTGTTTTCTTACTCTTGCACATTTGAAATTGCTAAGTTGTGATGTCTTGGATAAGACAAAGATCAAATAAGACCAATTGTGTAAAGTGTTTGTCTTGATAAGAATCTGCACTAACTCTTGAATATTTTTCTGTCAAGGAATGCTTTTTGACAAGAGAATCTTATATGTCAAGAGGTCAGCGGGAGTCTTAAAGATCTTGAAAATATTTCAAGAACTAATCAAGAGTAAACATATTGTTTATCACTAGCACGCGACTTGAGGTTTGTAACGTATCGTGTTGACACATTCTTGTTTCTGTGTCATTCCAGTTGAAGTTGATCATGCATGTGAGTTATATGAGTACTCAATTGTTTGCTAAACGACCTGGAAGTAATGGTAGACCCTTGTGCTACTAGATGGCAAGAAATCAAGATTGAACAAGTTCAGTCCATATGAGTTTGGATTTGTCACTAACCTTGTCTTGTGATTATGGTTATGACAAATTCACATGGATAGGAACACACACACCATTAATCTAAGTGACAAAGGTTTCTCTCCACTTCATGAAAATGAGTGTGAGGAAACGCTTTCACTAAGTAGATTTTAAGGAGATAGCAGTTGTGTAGATTGCATTCTCAAATTCGATTATGATTACAGCATCTCTCTTCATAGTTCGAATTGTGAGAAATGGTAAATAGTTTAAACATTCGGAACTTATTGTTGTAAGTTCAGAAATAGTTTAGACGCACATATGAGCTATCGAAGGAAAGGTGTATCAGTTTGAAAAGCCTAGATAAAGTCTTATCTAAGCATCTTATATCAGAAATCTAAAAGGAAGTCAATAAGTATTGATTTCTAGAAGTCCAGTTGATTTCTGGATATATGTCAAAGCTAGTGGGAGCATAAGTGTTATGCTGATAAGGAATAATTATTATGTTAGTGGGAGCATAATCATTATGTTAAGTGTTGCGAATTAGCAATGCTAGTTATAAGAAACAAAGTTTTAATTTGCAAAGTTGCAAAGGTTGAAAAATTGTTTCGCTATAGTAACGGAGAGAATACTTATACTTTATTTCGAATCTAAAAGCTTAGATTGAAATATTAATCAAACATAGTCATGGATATATATGAATTTCATGTTGAAATGTTTCAACATTGAGAATTATATACATGGAAATATTATAGCAAAAGATCCACGTCTTTATGTAAGACATTATGAATCGTGTCCCATATGCTTCGGGTATAGGATAAATTACATATGCTGTAATATTCATCTGTTTTGATTTTCCAAATGCCTAGGGCATTAAGAGGGGAAAAGAACCAAAACCAGATATGACTAAAGTAGTTAAACAACTGTTAAGGACAATCAAAGGTTCGCTAAGGATTGGTCACTTGTGGGCAGTTGGAAGTATAGTATGGAAAGGACAATATTGACATTATTATGAATAGATAGGATTCTATTCAGAATAAGTTGTCATATGGAAAATATAGAAAGGTTTCCATAATGGGAGTTGGATATTAAGAATCTATGTGTAGGTTAGAAACTTTTATGCATGAAGGATGTTCAAAGGAATGTACTTTGAATGTAAGACTTCGTATATGTGGAATTGTCTTGTGACAATCTCCAGTGGAATACTTTGTAATTTTATTGTCCAAGTCTCTGTGACTTTGGTGCATTGACATTACAAAAGGATCATTGCATGATAGTTTAGAATATAATACTTTCTAATAGTGGCAAGAATTTGGTATTCTTAAACTTTTGACAAGGATTTGGAATTGTGAAATGAGCATCATTGGAAATGTTTTTGATTGATCTATTTCACAAAGAAAGGACCATAGGTAAACATAGTGTGCATGCTTAAAGCATGGGATAACTAAGGTTTTAATTCAAGTATTAAGTTGATTAATCGAAACATTATCCAATGAATGATGTGTAATCAATATGGTGATTAAATAATAAATGTTTTATTTATACTCAAAAGTTTTGAGACCACATTGGATTCAATTGTTCTTGTGTTTCACTTCGCATGTTTTGACTTCCCGAATGTAGATTGTCTAAGTGCTTAGACATAGCAAAAGTTTGTTGCAGTGTTCATGAGTACTCCTGTAATAAGATTTGAGTATTGGATTAAACCCAAGCTCACATGAATCACTTCATGGATTTCATCACGAGTGATTGTGAGACGATAATATCTTATATTCTTGAAACGGAGACATACAGTTGCAGTTTACAAGTCGGTTGCACATTGATGATATGTAAACCCACCAGTAACTTGGTGTTATAAAACATATTGTTCTGTGATTTGATGAGTAAATAGAGAAAGCATATGAGTCGAAGTTTATCCGTTCCTTTTAGCCTAAGAGGGATAAAAGAGATATATGTTGGCCCCTCGATGATTTAGTCATGACACCCTTAAGCGCTTGGCCAAGCCTGGACTGATTTTATTTGTTCAAGTAGTCAGTCGTCATAAATCTGAAATCGGGAAACAACACATAGACAGAGAGAATGATTATAATCCATGTCTCATGTCTATACAATATCTTGAAGAGTGAAGGAATATATGATCCCTTATCTAATGGACGCATTACTGATAAGATCAGAGTTCGAGATCAACTTTTGAGAGCTACGATTGCTAATCGAATTTGGAGTTACATTGCCAGTTATAGTTATTAGACTTATCCAAGTGGGAGACTGTTGGATTAGGTGTCTAAGCCCATAACTATAACTGGTATGTACTTGACCCGATAGTAGCATGGTCCATTTGGGTTTCCTTCACCAGAACAATTTGATAGGATGGATATTTGAGAAAGAGGTTATTTGTTATTTATTAATATATTATAAGAATAATATATTAATTGAGAAATCATATTATTTAATTGGTATTGATCAAGAATTAATTTGAAATTAATTTAGTGATCAAAAGAGACTGATTAAATTAAGGAGGACTGATTAAGTCAATCAGTAATACTTATAGTTTGGGCTAATGATCCATGTTGATTAGTAATGTACTAAGTTTATGTGAGAGTCCATGAAGAGTTAGTCCAAAAGGCTATCATATGTATTATTGGATTATAGGCCCAAGGAAGTGAATTAGGGTTTACAAGTTGAAACCCTAGGAATTCCACACTATAAAAGTAACCCCTTAGCTGCAAAATCGGCACCCAAGAGTTAAAAGAAGAACCCTAGCCGAATTTGTGCCTCATAGAGTCTCTCTCAAAGTCCTCCATTGTTCTTGGTGTTTGTGACACATTTGAGGCATCACATTTGAGGTGTTAAGCTCTTGAAAGGCCAAGTTCTACAAGCTAAAATAAGAGGTATTCATCTAACTTGTTTTTATGTTGCAATATCAAATTTGTATGCTAGTTAGGCTTCATGCTTTGGAAAATAAATATTGCATGTATAACTAGAGAAAACTTAGATCCAAAGCATTAGGGTTGTATGTGCACCATAGGAGTGTTATAGTGTTCAAAACCCAACAACAACCACGTCGTAGTAATCTTCACCACGTCGTGGTCTCGCTTCAGTTAGTTTTTCGTTTATTTGTTTTTTTGTTCCTTTTACGCGTTTTTTTTAGTTTTATCTTAGCAGAAAAAAACGGGGGACATCACGACCATGTCAATGGAAGAGTACAAACGACATATAAGGAACAACAACAAATGGGGTCTTGATCCACCAAAAATCCCAACCACTACAAAGTTTGAACTACCGTGACATATTCTTGGCATGCTAAAAGATCTACCTTTTTATGGGAAGGAGTACGAGGACCCTTATGAGCATATAGAAGAGGTGGTGGAGATTTCAAATTATTTTAACACTTCAAACGTGAGTAGAGATGTGGTGATGCTTCGACTTTTTCCGGTCACATTGAAGGGTGAAGCAAAAGAATGGTTAAAATCACTTCCCTTTGGAGCAATCACAACATGGGCTGATTTTAAGATTGAGTTCATCAACCAGTTTACTCCTCCTTCGAAAGTGGCAAAGCTTAAAAGAAACATCCATAATTTTCAACAATTGGAGGGGGAGTCATTATACGAAGCTTGGGAACGTTACAAGAGATTGTCACGACATTGACCTCAACATGACTTCAGTGTGCAACAAGAAATATCAATATTTTATGATGGAGTCAATGTGTGCACTCGTCAAATTCTAGACTCACAGGGGCCCATGACAAAGAAGAATCTGACAACAAATAAAGCTTTGATTGAAGAATTCTCTAAGCATTCAAGAGAGTATCGTAACTCAAAGGAGGACTTCACTAGAGGAAAGTCATGTAAAAATGGAGGTCAATATGTTATTAGTGCAGTTATTGCAAACCTCGATGCGATGAAAAAAAAGATCACAAAATTGGGTGGACCAATTCAAGATAGACGTGGAGCTTGTGGAGGACCCCATTATACTAAAGATTGTGGGTCGGAGTATAAGCGAGCTCAAGACACGACAAAATATCAACAACTAGAGCATAATCTCTAACAACTAGAACGAGTCCAATCCAAGAAGCTAGATGCTCTCGATTCGATGTTATTCAGATCCATGGAAGCTAGCGAAAAAATACATGATGCAACTGATGCAACACTTAGAGTTCAACAAGCATCTATTTTGAGCATCCACACACAGGTTGGGCAATTAACAAAACTTTTACAAGAAAATCTATCGGATCTACCTTCAAGAAAAGTCGAGTCAATCCCTATGGATCAAGTCATGGTCGTTGATATAGAAGAAGAAGATGAATTGGAGCATACGAAGGACCTTGAAGAGGAGTCTAATCAGTTACTCGAAGTAAAAAGGAAAGAAGAAGAAGAGTATCGTGAAGCTTCCCAGTCGTCACAACGTGGAGACAATAGTGTCACGTCGTGGACGATAAAAGAAAATTATGATTTCTCAGAGCCGTATCGACCACCGCTCCCTTTCCCATCTCGTGCCAATGCAAATTTGGTGAAACAAGAATACATGAAGTTGCTTAAGCATGATGAATTTGAACGCATGAAGGAAGAAGAGTGGGAGGAATAGGAGGAGCCTTTACCAAAAGAGCAATTGGAAAAAGAAGTGAATTATTCAAAAACCCCAGTGTCAATGCCAATGATGTTTGAGGTGTTTGCTTTTACAAGACCACCAAATCCAGTAACAGAGGCGATTGAAGAAAAAGAAGTAGAGAGTGATGAGTCCAATTTTGATAAGAAAAACCCGGAAAGAGACAAGACAAAAGCTAAAGACATGGGAATTAGGAAAGAACCCAAGCGAAAGCACAAAGAAGATGTCAACCCAACAATGCAAGAAAGCTCAAGAAAGGCATCCAATAGACGGGTTGCCTACAAATGAACAAGGATCAAGATGATGGAGAACAGAGAGGTTACACTTCCACCTGATGCAACGTAGAGTGGGAAGGAGTTCGGCTCATGACTCCAACAAAAAGAAGTGCTTATCGGGAGGCAACCCGATGTGTTTAGAGTTTGCATTTTCTTTTTTTTTTTATTTAGTTTTAGTTTTATTTTTTGTTTTAGTTTTATTTTAACTTAACCGAATGATGATGTGTTTCTCTAGTTCTTGATCTTATTTTGTAGTGTTGAACGAAAGTGAAGCAGTGAATGAGCTTAATTTGAAGAAGTCGTGCGATTTTTGAATATCATAATTGAAGAACACGTTTTGGAATAAGTGTGGGGTTCCCACATAATTAAGAGAAAAGCATTTTGAAGCATATTTACTGAAAAGAATAGTGGGAATGGTCTTACACATTACAAAGATTCGATGCCCACTTGTTTCAATCTTAGAAGATTCTCTGAGAAGACACCACTACGTGGATATCATCAACACGTCGTGGCAAAAATTTTAATCGCGACTGAATCTGACTACACCACGACGTGGCATCCTTAAACCACGTCGTGGCGACATTATTTTGCTCGATCTTGATTACCATTTGCTCGACACCATGACATGGCGTTGCTTTCCCACGTCGTGGCAGCGGTTTAGCACATTTTTCAAGAATGGTTCTTTGATTTCATTCGATCTGGTACATTTGCATTCACAATAAGAAGGTCCAGAAGTATTGTTTCCAGCAATTATACGAGAAGTCTAAGCTTTCCACACAAGTCTCAGAATTCGATCTCGCCACTACTATTCCAGGGGAGTCTGTTCCTTTTTCTCCTTTTATTGTTTTATATTATTTTATGCATACAATGAGGGCATTGTATGTAATAAGTGTGGGGTAGGGGGTAGAAAAATTAAATTGCTAGAAAATTTAAAAATTTTAGGAATAGATTTGAAATAATAATCTACAAATTAAATCTAGTGATAATAGTTTAAATTTAAGTTGCTAGTGTTTTGTGGGATGATCCGATGCGAGCTCAAATGTTTAACTAAGCCAATATATGTTATAGTGTATTTGTGGTTTCCCATTCCTAGTGAAAAGTCATGAGTTATGAAAAGGTAATCTGCTAGTTTATATGGCATAATATGTTTTGCAGTATGTACCTGAAATCTATCCAGGAGAGCTTATGTAGTCATTGCAGTTAGACTAATATCTCAAACCAATAAAGGTTGAAGTTAAGCTGTCTTGCTTAAGCATGTAGGATTTGAGCGAAAAAAGTGAGTTATATATTAAAAAAACAGAGAGAAAAATTACCGAAAAGTTGAAGAATTTTGGAGCTATCAAAGTATGAAGATCAAAAGATCAAAAATTCTGAAGAAATTCGAAAGTTGAAGATGCCAAAAATCATAAAGGTGGTGAATTCAAAGAAATCAAAGATCAAATATCAAAGAAATGTAGAATTCCAAAGAGTTCCATTGTGGTATCTAAAGTTGTATTTTTTCTAGATTATGTATGCTTGGGTAGCTTAACCACAAATACATTGAGGTTAAGAAAGATTTATAAGGATCGATTCAGAGGGTTGCAGAAATGAGTGTCGTATAAGCTAAGGGGTGAAGGTTCATAAGGATTGTGAGTAGCTAGGATTGGGGAAGTTTTTAGGAACCTTAGACACAAATATGCGCATTGACGTCTTGGTATAATGGTTGAGTTCAAAAAGTATTGTCTTATGTGATATTGGTGATGAAAGTTAGACTTAAAAAATTAGTTTTGCTTGGGGGCAAGCAAAAGATAAGTGTGGGGTATTTTGATATGTGCATATCTACATATATATTTTTCATCATATCTTAATATTATTAGCTATATTTACGCTTATTCTAGAACAAAAGGTACTTATTATGTTTAATATATGTTATGTAGCGTAAAAGACATTCTCGGAATCAATATGGAAGCTGGAGGCAGGAATGAAGAGCTTATGCAAGAAGAAGACACAAGAAGGATGTAGTTGGACAGCTTGACCCCTCGTCAGTATTTTCGCCATATCCGATTGACGTGACTCAAAATGATCTGAAAACTAGACACAATTTCGGACAACTTTCATGTTTTGAGAAAATGCTGATTCTCGATAACCACGACGTGGTGAATGGAATCTTCGCGATTCTTGTCGCTGACTTGGAAAATACGTGATATACACGAAGACCACGTCAAGGTGCCTTTACGATGTCGTGGTGGCAAAATTTTACACAAGTATATATATCCGAACATTATGACGAATTGGGGGGACTTGGAGGTGACTTTCAAGAGAAGTATTGCGACAAAACCCTTCTAAGAACCCTTTGGGGTTGATTTTGAATCTAGGAAGTCGATTGGAGCAATGATTCGCATCTACACATTCGGTTTGCTTAGTTTAATGATGTTTAGCTTGGTTTACCTTTTGTTTATGTGTTCATCAGCTGTGATTATGGGCTAAAACCTTTTCTTTCGTGTAGATTAGATGAACTCCTGAATACTATGTGTTGATTTCTTGTTTTATGGATTGATGAAGTTGATTTTTGCTTTAAATATTGTTTGATAAATCTAAACCTAGCTTGTTAAAGTTTTTATCTTTATTGCCTTGTCTCAAGTTTTGTGTAGTTAAACTGCAGTTAGTTGCATGAACTTGGTTTACCTAGTTGTTTATGACCATTAAATTGTTAGAGCTAGAGATTGATCATATCCTAGTATAGGTGATAAGTTAGTTGCTTAACTGCATTAGAGAGCAGTATTTGATCATAATATTTTCTCGATTACTAGAATTGACCAAAGAATAGTAGTCTGTAGATTATATCATTCAGAGTCCAAATTACCTTTAAAATCAATTTAGTGCCCTTAACTTGCATGATCATTGGGGTTAAAGTTGTTAAATTGACTTATGATAGTTAGTCTGACCATGATGACTAGTAACTATTATTTGGTAACTAGTGGAATTAATCCATTGTCTTGAAATCAACCATAGGAAATAGGAGGGATTCGAAGCTAAACGAAAGTATCCATTATTCTTGATTTGAATTTGTGTTTCTAGTTGTTTACTTTAGTAATTAGTTTGTTATTTTAATTTAAATTTTTCTGAACTTGTAAAATCAGATAAAACCCCCATTTTAGTTGTTTTTCTTAGTTTAGCTTTTAGTAGTTATTTTATTAATTAAATACTGTTCCTTGTGATCGACACCCGACTTATCTAAACTATTCTATAATTCGACTAGTACACTACCTAGGTGCATTCTAGCTAGTTAAGTTCGTTAGGTTATAAATTCAAAACTAGATGGGTATAATTTGTGCACATCAATACTCTTAGGTATTTTTTTTACTGTTTTTCTTTCATTTTTTTCAAATCTAAATACTTGTTTTATAAGAGGGGACCCTCTCCTTCTCTCTCTTTCTTTCTCTCTTTCTCTCTCTCTCTCTGTCTCTCTCTCTCTCTCTCTCTCTCTCTCTCTCTCTTTGACATAAAAAAAACCCAACAACCTAAATTATCTTCTTCCTTAAAATTCGATCTTCTTCACTTGTTATCTATCAATACTTCGTGACTCAAGGTTTATCAGCCAAAATATTTCTTTGAACTTTATTTATCAATACTTTCTGTGGAGGTTCTTCTTTCAAATGTTCATTTTCATAATCATTGTTTACATAGTATCCCACTCGAACAAATTCTTGTCCTAGATGTAAACATGTCAATAATAGAACTGTAACACTGATTATATCCTTCTTGAGGATTTTTAATGCATCTGGAGGGTCTGCCTAAAAATGGATTTGATATAGTTTGATGATTTCAGAACAAAAAAGTAAGAAAATTTAGGGTTTACCTCAAAGACAGAGCGATAGTTGCCAACATTAATTGGCCTAACTAGGACACTTTCGAGAACTTGATCACAGGTTTCGTCTTCAGCAAATCCCACATAAGTAAGTTTCCATTCCAAATCTGTGAAACAAATTTAAACCGGAAATCATGTATCGATATGCATGAAATATTGAGCAGATGACCAGAAATCGTGATTTGAAATCACAAACATAGATCTCGAGCTAATAGTTGTTCTCTTGATCTCTACTCAAATCAATAAGTTTCAAATAACAGAAATTCGTGAATCCTTGACCCTATAAATCAATTTGTGTGTTTTATGTTCATCCTAGAAAATCGATTTCACTTTGTGTATGGTGCCATCAAAATCGATGCCCATTTTCTAGACCCAGTGCCACTTTCTATCAAAATCACACCAGATCAGCCCAAGAAAATTAAGACCCATCCTTTCTGTGCGACCATCATTGATTTAAGTGTGTCGTTTTCATTTCCGGAACGATTCAGGGAGTATTCTTGAGTGTGTGTATATGTGTATAAGAGTGTGTGTATGTATGTTCTTGAGTGTGTGTTTTGAAGAATAAAGCCATAAAAGTTAAAGTGTGTGTTTATAACTATGTTTGTGTTCTTGAGTTTTGAAGAACACATACACACACATGTAGAGCAAGAAAGAGGGAGGGAAAGAGAGAGAGAGAGAGAGAGAGAGAGAGAGAGAGAGAGAGAGAGAGGTGAGTCCACTCTTATTAACTAAGTATTTAGATTTAAAATAAATAAAAGAGAAACAGAAAATAAATACCCAAGGGTATTAAAGTCATTTCAATTTACAGAGGGACAATTTCAGATACAAACTACGCCAAAAAGACCATGAAGCCAAAAAAGTCGAAGTTTGGACTAAACTTCAGAAAAAATGCATACCATAGGGACCATTTTTACAATTTTGTCTATTTTGTGACTTCTAACAATGAACTTTACATACAAAATATTTCCATATAATCAACCATAAGCACAATCCATGATACCTCATGTAAAATTTGAACGATATAAGAAAAAAGTAAAGATATTTTATTAAATTTTTTTTTCTATATTATAGAGACTACATAGATTTCCGATAGAAAGACAGAAGATATAAGAAAGAAATGGTACAAATTAGTAAAATCTCTCAAAAAGTTGGTATGTAGAGAAAGACAATATGAATGAAGATTTCTAAAAAAATAAAAACTTATGTATATCATACATAACTATCTATATCATACATATACATATGGTATTCTTTTTTCTTAAAAACAAAACTCTAAAAATGGTCCGTATGGTTTATCAAATATCACAAATTCAGTCTCTACTAATTTTTTTTTTTTTTTTATGAAAATGGTCTTTGTGGTTTCCAAAACTTGCGTGAATTGATCTTTTTTGCTGACGTCTTTATTATTCATCCGTTAGTATGGGGGTATTTTGGACTTTTTAAGTAGTATAGACTGAGTTTGTTACTATGGGTAAACCATAGGGAACATTTATGTAATTTTTTCTATATTTTATCTTTATCCATTTACTTTTTTAAAATATCACTTTGAACCATTCACTTACAACTTTGAAAAATAATACTTTCACGCCTTTATTTTCTAAATTTTCGTGTGTAACCTCGTATTATATATAATTTGATTTTCATTAATATCTTCCGTTCATTAACAAAAAAAAAACTATTTTTACATGTTTATTTTTATATATTTGTCGGTATAATTAAAGGTGGTTAACGCTTCGACTTTTATTTAGACTTTCTTTCGTTATTTTTTTTATAAAAAACATTACATGGTTTTTTTTATAAACTTGTCGGTTTAAATTCGATTTTGTCTATGTTTTGATGTATTTTATATCGTTTTTGTGTTCAACTTTACGTACATTTTCTACGTATAAGATAGGTTACATATAATAACTTTTGTTTGTTAATTTAAAAAAATGTATTTATATTCGAGTTTGTCTACGTTTTAACGTTATTCTTATGTGTTTAATTTTATGTACATTCCTACGTATTATTCGGTTCATATATAATAATTTTCGTTTGTTATCTTAAAAAAATGTATTATATTCGAGTTTGGCTTGTCATAATTCATGAACTAATGCAACGTCTAATTTGATTTCGTAATTAAGAAAGTGAGATTGAAATATCTATGGATATTGCTACAAGAAACATTTTATTCAAGAATTAAGTTATTACTCAATAAAAAAGAATTTAAATTACTAAAAGATAAGATGAATTCAGAAACACTTTATTATAAATATAGGAAACAAAATTCAATATCTAATGGGGACCTTACAACCGATTTGATTTTCTCTCTATATATCCTACAAACATATCAAGAAAAATAATAATGGACTGGTCTGTAAATTCACTTGTGAGCTTTGAGGAGCCGTATGAGTTTTGACGTAACTTTTTTTGGACGTTTTTTTTACGTATCAGTATAGATTCAAGTTCGTCTACATTTTGACGTAATTTTTGTTTCATGCTTATTTTTATGTACATGTTTTTATTCGTTCGTGTTTTTATTACGTCGAAACGTAATTTTTATTACAATCGTCAAAATTCAACTTACAAAATTCAATGATTATAATTACGCTTTTATCTATTATATGTGAACAAACCATAAGTAGGACCATGCATAAAATAAGAACGAAAACGTACAAAACTTTTTACACAGAAAGAGAAAAAAAAAGTCAAATTTATATCGACATGTGCATAAAAGTAAGTAAGATCTTTTTTTAAGTTAACGAACGAAAGCTTAGATAATCAAAAACGTATTTTATGTGATCTGAGTCATAC